>NC_081411.1:164311529-164426529 GCF_030272615.1 Cryptomeria japonica | reverse complement strand
AGTCCTAATTGAAATAGGAGATTCATTTAGTTCCTTTGTGGGGATAGATGAAGATTTTCTTAATGGGAGGCCATGGTCAATGACTAAATTATTTAATGAGTTTTATTTGGATGTTGGGATCTTGGAGGAATTGGAGATTATATCTGAAAATGGGATATGGTTTTAGAAGGTTGTTGTAGAAAGTGGTAGGTTTGAATGATGGTGTCTCTCATATAATAGCTTTAAAGATAGATGCTCATTCAAAGAACCAAAAGAGTCATAGGTAGGGAGAAACGGGTTTGTAGTGCCCATAGATTAGAAGAACCATAATAAAATATTGAACATCCTCAAAGAGATAGAGGTTGGGTATACAAAGACGAATAAGGGGAAAGGGATGAGAATTGTGATAGAAGAAAAAAACATGGAGGTTAGTAAAAAAAATAAAGTTTCTTTGCTATCTGAACAAGTGTCAACATCTCCAAGAAAAAGCTCTAACATAGAAGGAGACCAAATCCCTACTTAGAATTCCACACTAGATACCCTAAGAACTCTAACAACCACTCCTATCAGCAGAGAAATACCAATAGAGGATATGGAAAGGCTAGAGGATTTTTTGTGCCCTTCTTAGAATATCAATGATCAGTTGATGATCTTGGATTAATTATAAAAAGAGCGATTAAATAATCCAGGGTCAAGGGAGGAAATTATTGAGAAAGATTATTATAAGGAGAGGAGCATGATATTTTGTTTGGCAATCTATTAGAACAATATATTGAGAATTGGTGAGCACAGTTCCTAGGTAAAGATGGGTATTAAATAGACACCTTCCCATAAATCTATCCCAAATTATAGAAAGAGATAATGCAAAGGTAGGAAATTTTTGTAGTAATTGAAAACCAAGGATGGTGAAGTAGAGAGAAAGTTTAAAATAATATTTTTACTAAAATTAGAGAAGGGTGGCCCCCTTCCCTAGTGGGCATAAAGCTCCTATCGAGGAATTTTAGGGGCTTTAATGCCTGTAACAAACAACACTTGGTCAAGCATAGGTTTGAGTTTGAAAAGGCATATATAATACTACTACAGGAAACCAAATTGTCTACTTTAAAAATAGACACATTCTCCAAGAAAGCAAGGAATGTGAAGGTGGAGGTGGTCTAATTTGAAGGGAAATCTAGTATCTTGGCTATCTTTTGGAACCCTTCTGTAATAGCTAAGGAGAGCATAGGAAAGGGAAAACATTGGTTGGGATGTAGGGTTAGGAGTTATTCTTCTTCTCTATAGTTTGTAATTGTATGAATTTGTGTCTACCAATGCCCTTTTCCCATTACATCTTTGGTTTATATTCTAATGCCATATGCATATTTGAGTCTAAATAGGAGCTAGAAGAGAACTTGGTAGAATTAAATGAGGGATTGTTAGAGGATGGTATGGACTAAAATAGCTCCCTAAGGAGAAGGAATTTCTTAGGGACTATGAAGATATTCTTGGAAAGGAGAAGCCATTTTGGATGTAGAAATCAAGGGAATACTAGATTCATGAATGGGATAATACTTCAATTTTCATCCAAAATATGACATAAAGAATTAGAAATGGAGATTAATATAAGGGTGAAGGGGCTAAAATAAAAAAACAAAATAAAAAAAAATTAATCTAAATATAAAAACATCATTGGATACCTCTCATGTTAATCATAATATATGAGAACAGTGAATTTTTTTTTTTTATGATCTGTAATATTTGTATTTTATTTATTTAAAACTAAACAGTACAACTTCAGTAAGATAATAAACTATCAAGAAGTTCCCTAAAACCACCCACAAAAAATCATCCAAACCACCCAACCAAAAAAATGGAATTTCAGAACTAGTGAACTAGTGCCCACACTAAACCTACACCTGAATGCTATGAGTATGAAAAATTACATATTACATCTTGCCATTCAAAATTTTGGCAAATTCTACATAAAATGTTCTAAATGTAAACCAAAAAGTTTAAGTTTTTCAACTGAAAATTTAACTAAACCAAAAAAAATAAAAATGATGAAATTGGCACCTAGAAGTACCATTGCATGTTATGATCAATTCCTCTCTCTTCATTCACATCTCTTGTAGCTGAGGCACTCGATTCATTAGCCACCCTAAGTTGGCAAGAACATCCTCTTCCCGCGTGTGGATCTCCTATCCTTCTTTCTGTGTCATTTCGTGATGCCCCTTGTGAGAGTGGTTTTTCCAACTCGCCACCACGTCCACCCACTACATCACCCCCCACATGTTTTGCCATTTCTATAGATAATATCCTAGTTATCGGCCTCCTATGGCTCAATTCTTCCACCACTCTCTCTCCACCCTCCTACCTAATCTCATCTTCAATGTCCATAATCTGGATAAATATTAGCAGCCCTTCCCATCCTTGCTTTGCATCATCCTTGAAGCGAGCTCTGGCTTCTTCATGGTGGTGAAGAAACTGGATAGGCGAGTGTCTTGCCCTCAACTCTGTGTTCTCCTTTGGGATAGCTTCTACGAGATTAAAATCCCATCTTGGCACTGCCCACTCCTACAGGGACTCCAAATTTAATTGGTACTCTCTTGGAACAATTCTCTACAAGAATTTCCTCACCTCTTCATAGGTGTTTCCCAAATCCAAACCCCGCGCCATGATGAACGAATAGATGTCTGCTTTGTTAGAGTTATCTTGTATTAGCTAATAATTATTTATTTAATTATTAGCCTATTAAACTCTACGCTTAAGCTAAACTTAGGCATTTAATAAATATTGTAGGTATTTAATAATTATTCTAATTATTAAATACACATTATCCCTTTAGGGTTTCTTTAGGGTTGCATACCTTTACGGTTTCTATTATCCTTTTATAAGGATTGTATTGTACTTGTTCATAAAATTGATTCCCTTTCTGAATGATAATTTTCTTCTTCAAAGCATTTATGCTTTTTTGCTTTATGTGCCTCCATTCTGTTCTTCTTTCTTTTCCATCTCTTTTTGGAGTAGAGTTTTTTTCCCACGTGGTTTTCTCTATTTCTCCATTTCATATAGATTTGGTTGTGATTGGGTACCTCATCAAGCCTTGTTGCCGGGACCCAAATTCACCTTCATCATGTAGTTGCATTTTTTGCTTCATGCATTTAGTTTTTTAGCTACTCCCTAAGTTCATCTTAAGGGGGGGTGTTAGAGTTATCTTGTATTAGCTAATAATTATTTATTTAATTATTAGTCTATTAAACTCTATGCTTAAGCTAAACTTAGGCATTTAATAAATATTGTAGGTATTTAATAATTATTCTAATTATTAAATACACATCATCCCTTTAGGGTTTCTTTTGGGTTGCATACCTTTAGGGTTTCTATTATCCTTTTATAAGGATTGTATTGTACTTGTTCATAAAATTGATTCCCTTTCTAAATGATAATTTTCTTCTTCAGAGAATTTATGCTTTTTTGCTTTATGTGAATAATTATTAAATACACATCATCCCTTTAGGGTTTCTTTAGGGTTGCATACCTTTAGGGTTTCTGTTATCCTTTTATAAGGATTGTATTGTACTTGTTCATAAAATTGATTCCCTTTCTAAATGATAATTTTCTTCTTCAGAGAATTTATGCTTTTTTTCTTTATGTGCCTCCATTCTTCTCTTGTGATAGGTATTTGCATGCAGGTGTTCTTGGGATCTCTGAAGCTGTATTTCCTCAACTTCTTCATGCTTTGCACTCATCGTGGTGGCCGATAACAACCACCTCTTCTCCTAAAACCAACTAAATTGATTTCAAGAATAGAGGGTCCTTAGCCAAAAACATTTTCTCAAGCTTCTTGGGAGAGACAAGTCCTCAAAAAGCTGACATAAGCTTGGAGGATTCCAGAGTGAAATTCGCTTCCATTTCTGAGCTTGCTAAAAGTTACAAAAATTTATGATGAAACTTGATCAAAATTTGGTTTCACAAACTTGCCAACTCTATTCATTATATGTGCGAGCATTATG
The DNA here is from genome assembly GCF_030272615.1 of Cryptomeria japonica. Taxonomy (NCBI): domain Eukaryota; kingdom Viridiplantae; phylum Streptophyta; class Pinopsida; order Cupressales; family Cupressaceae; genus Cryptomeria; species Cryptomeria japonica. Next base: position 164,422,558 of record NC_081411.1, on the reverse strand, counting down.
AAATTGGCATTCAATGAATATCACTCCACCAACACCGCCATTTCAGAGCATGTAGTAATAGCTTCTCATTAACTCAAACTTGCGCAGGAAAAAACTCAGCTTCTAACAAGAAATTTGAAATGCTTGTCGTACCAACTTGGCAAGCGATCTTACCTCCATTTAATGGTTTCTTTTTTTTATTCTGCCACCTCCCCTCCCCTTGCACGAAATGAAATGCATCATTTGACAACCCATCTAGAATAGTATTTCCATCTCTTTTCACATGCGAGATGCAATAATTGTTTTAAGCTTTCATTTTTTCACTTAAAGTATTTACATATTTGTTCAATTTCCAGCATGGTGTATGGCCTCTAACTAGAGCCTTGACAAAAATTTGGGAATCAACCTCCAGGTTGCTGGTAACAGATTTGTCCTTCTTAAATACCTTTTAAAAATGACTCCCAAATGCCCAAATTGAAAGACAAAACAAGAACCAACAGTTGAGTCACTAGTAATGGTGAGTGCAAGTGCTCTCTAAATTTTGATATTAAGGTACATCTCCCTTCATTGGATAAAAATATATATTTTCTAAATATTCTTTTAACCGGAAAGCAATAAAGGCAACTAACATCTGCTCATAGCCATGACACATATGTGAATAGCAAATTTATAACGAAGTGAATGAAGATAAGTAAAATATTTTTTAATTATCCAGACCCAAGAAAATAACCTTTCCAATAAATAAAAATGCTCTGGACTCTGATCAAGTCTCTCTCATGCCTCAAGGACAAGGGGTATCAGAATACCCAAACAAAGAGTTAACAGCAGATTTCATTCCAAATACAAATTATTTCTGAAATCAAAGTTTCAGAATCAAATGCATATACATAGTTTGATGTAATAGAAAAGGTAATGAAAGGAAATTACAAGAGAGACAAAGCTCATTGTAATAAAAAGAAAATATTGACAAATCCACAGATCAACAAAATCTTCTTCATTCTATCAATGCCCAAAAATGTGAGCTCACAGACTCAACAATTCTGAAAAACAAAACTATGCAGTCTAGAAAACAATACTGCCCCTTCTTTTTTTACAGTAGAAAGATAAAGAAAAGAAAAATAAGAACCCTTTCTCCTTTCTTTCATTACATATATATAGCTGAGAATTTCAGTTATCAATAACTAATTCTTGAAAAGATTATTAATTAATCTTTTACTTTATCTTCTATCTTCTTCCGACAACTCTTTTTAATTTTGCTTCAAGCTTTTATTCTCCATTCCTTTCTCAAAAATATTTGAAGAGAATGTAATTTAAACACATCTAATTATGTATTGACAGGTGGTCATTTATTTTATATCTCCATTTCAAATGTGAGCTTCTCATAATAATATTTTTCTCATAAATGTGTATAGACCCGTACTCATAGATCAATAACTTTGGAACCCGATACGATTTGTCCAATCACTTTGGTGAGGATTTTGAAAACTAGGTTTTCTAAAAATGGTCAAAAATTTAGCCTGATCCAATGGTTCAATTAATCGTTATTCCCTCCGCATCGAGACTGATTTTTCTATCTCAGAAAATCTGTGGTTACAGGTTGCATTGAAAACTATAAATAATATGCATGTCAAAACTTACACATGGATCACGAATTTGAGCTGCCATTTGAAGGAATGAGCTCTATGTTATGACAAAGCTCTCTTTATAATAGAGGAGGATTGTAAATCTTTAGATTTTTGTAATACCATGAGCTACTGAAACAATTCTTTAAAAATATTATCAACTACTGTCCTTTATTATCAACATATGAATTAATAATTAAATTCATATTTCAAGAAGCTGAATCTTCCTTTGTAACATGAAATTTGGACTTTGTATGTGTTAGTGTGGCTATCTCAAAAGTCATCCAAACACTTTCACTCTCACCTCGATGATCATTTTTTTTTTAAAAACATCCACATTCTGAACCTATGAACTTTGAACTTCGAACCTTGAACCTTGAACCTTGAACCTACGAGGTTCAATAGTTCAAGTTCAATGACCAAAAATTACAAAGCCTAAAATTTGAACTTTGAACCTTTTGAACCTCCAGGCTTGAACCAAAAAAGTTCAATAGTTCAAGTTTAAAAAAAAAAGAGTACAAAGCACACTCCAGTTGAATTTGAACTTTGAACTTTGAAAAGGTTCAAGGTTCAAGTTCAATGACAATTGCTCTTTTCGACTTCCATAGAAAAACCTACATAACGTTTTACTAGGAGCTTCATTTCTTATGAAATTTTAACTGTAAAATAAATAAGTTGAGTAGAGAATACCTCAGAAATAAGTTTTTCATATAACACATAAAAATTGAGATTTAATTATTTGGGTGTATGGGTAACCCAAATATTAAGTAATTAAAATCTCCCAGCTGACATAGATTTTGGCCATAAAAACTGGTCATTTTGGAGAAGAGGATGTTAAAATTATCTCTACACAAGGATTTTATGCCATCTTTCAAAGAATTTGAAAAACAATGACTTCTTTGTGACTGCTAGGTAGGGGATGTCCAAGAGGGTGCTTGAAAGGTTGAACAAAGGTGACCAACACTTTCAACATTAAAACATTAGCAATAGCTAGTTTTTAGCTAATTATGAGGCTTTAGGCACGAGAAAAAAAATAGGGGTAACATTGGCTTTGATTGGGGACCACGACTGTAAAGGACTAGGAAAATCTAGAATGTCTCTGGGAGAGAAGAAGAATAGTGCCTAGCCATTGGGTAATAGAGTCAAGACAAACAAAGCACAAGGATCTTCTTACAGACGAGGGAAGAGGCAACAAAGAAAAACTAACAAGCCAAAAGCCACACTAAAACAAGGCTGGAAACTAAGACAAGCTACACCAAAATTTATTTACAAAAGATCGGGCAAACAACCCATGCCTCCAAGAATGCAATTGGTTGTTCATGTAAAGCCATCAACTAGTTGTGAGAAGTACGTGTCGGTGCAGAAAAGTGGTTGATATGCAAGTAGAATCATTCCCAATAAATAACCTGCAACCATTGTAAAGAAGGATCCAATAACAACACATTGTAAAAAATTCCTCAAAAACATATCAGGTCCAAAGACCCACTCTGCATCATAGGCTTCTGGTTGCAACATGTCAATACCATCTTGAGTGAGTTGATTCATACTAGAAATACCACAGTCTTCCATACAAATGTTAGAAAAATAAGCCAAGCCTTTGATGGGACAACCTTCTTCAAAATTGCAAGAATGATCTGCGAGAAAGTCTTTATCTAGATCTGAATTTTGACTCTCTAGACATTCATTTTCCAAGAATTTATTATAAATATTAGCTTCAAAATAAAATGATTCCAGCATGGGATGACTATCAAATAGATCATCTTCACAAGCAAATTTGAATATCTCTAATTCAGATCACCTGTGTGATATCATAACAGAGGTGAATGAGTTTCCCTTGGTTTGCATTTCAGTATTCTCAAAATTCTTCAATGTTTTGGGCTACAACAATTCCTCAATATATTGCATGTAATCAAACTGAAAAGACTCATACCTTATCTGCATATCAATATGAGAGATACCCCCTACTTTTTCACCATAAGGCGTCTCTTTTTTATGTTCATCTATTATGCTTCCCTGATCAAAATCATTAGCTGAAATTGCATTAGAAGAATCAAATGAAAAAGATTCAAATTCTGAAAAAGAGACATTTTCTAGCAAACTTCCATCTAATTGTTCATCATCAAATCCTTGCTCTATAGAAGAAGCATCTGAGAAAGCCATTAAAAGTTATGATTGGGCAATTTGATAACCCTCATCTTTAAATGAATTATCATTTTCAACATACAAATGAAAAATCCCTACAATGCTAGGAGAGCTATTTTCAATCATAGGAGGTTCTTGGAAATGTCCATCATTAAAGACTATTAAATTTTGAGAATAAGAGATGGGTAGTGTTGATTTTGTTGCTTTCATAACAAGTTTCTTTTGTAGAATCTCTTTCTTTGGATAAAAATTTTGATTATAAAGACAAATTTCAGATTGTGGCTCCCTCACAACACCTTCGTCCATGCATTTCATTCCACTTAATGACATATCATCATCTACCTCAATAGCCTCTTTTTGTGCATCTTTCAAATTTTGTATTTTCTTACGCTTCAACTGAAATTTAATTTCAGTTTGCAATGCAGCAATAAAAACACATAGCTGATTACTTTCAGTTGGTTGGCAAGCTTGAGGAATTTTACCAACACATCTATTAAATCTATCAATAAAACCTCTCATCGATTCATCATTTTTCATCTGAATTTCAAAGAAATTCAACAGTAACTTATAAGCATCAACCATAGGCTAAAATCTTCCAAGGAATTTTACCTTTAAGTCATCTCGGCTAGTAATGCATCCATCTTGCAAATTCTGAAACCATTCAGTAGCATTTCCAACAAGGTTGTCAACAAATAGTCTCACAAAGATATTCTCTTCTTGCACTCCAAGAATCCCACAGGTAACCATGACTGCTTTAATATGGTCATCAAGATCTTAAGTCTTATCTCTAGAAAACTTTGGAAAGCATTCCCTTGATCCTTTAGGAATGGCTGAATATTGAGGCAAAGCAAATGGACCAAAATGAGTCCCCCATGGCTGAGCTACAAATAAAGCCATAATTTCAAATTGGAATTCTTCAACCAGACATAAATAGAGTCACCAATCTCCTTTCACACAAAGATGTCTTTAAAACTTGGGGAAGAAACAAAAATGACTGATCTTTTGATTTTGAATCCCTAGCAGAGTCACCAAAAATCTATTGGTAAACAAATTTGTCCTTCTTAAATACCTTTTAAAAATGACTCTCAAATGCCCAAATTCAAATACAAAACAAGAACCAACAGTTGAGTCACTAGCAATGGTGAGTGCAAAATGCTCTCTAAATTTTAATATTAAGGTACAACTCCCTTCGTTGGATAAAATATATATTTTTTGAATATGCTTTTAACTGAAAAGCAATAAAGGCAACTAACATCTATTCATAGCCATGACACAGGTGTGAATAGTAGATTTATAATGAAGTGAATGAAGATTAGTAAAACACAGTTTAATTATCCACACCCAAGAAAATAATCTTTCCAATAAATAAAAATGCTCTAGACTCTGATCGAGTCTCTCTCATGCCTCAAAGGACAAGGGAGATCAGAATACCCAGACAAAGAGTTAACAATAGATTTCTTTACAAACACAAATTATTTCTGAAATCAAAGTTTTAGAATCAAATGCATATACATACTTTGATGTAACAAAAAAGGCAATGAAAGAAAATTACAAGAGAGACAAAGCTCGTTGTAATAAAAGGAAAATATTGACAAATCCACATATCAACAAAATCTTCTTCATTATATCAATGCCCAAAAATGTGAGCTCAAAGACGCAACACTTCTAGAAAACAAAACTGTGCAGTCCAGAAAACAATGTTGCCCCTTTTTTTTATAGCAGGAAGAGAAAGAAAAGAAAAAGAATAACCCTTTCTCCTTTCTTTCATTACATATATATAGCTGAGAATTTCAGTTATCAATAACTGGTTCTTGAAAAGATTACTAATTAATCTTTTCCTTTTTCTTCTATCTTCTTCCAACAACTCTTTTTAATTTTGCTTCAAATCTTATATCCTCCATTCCTTTCTGAAAAATATTTGAAGAGAATGTAATTTAAACACATCCAATTATGTGTTGATAGGTGGTCATTTATTTTATATCTCCATTTCAAATGTGAGCTTCTCATAATAATATTTTTCTCAAAAATTTGTATAGACCCGTACCCAGAGATCAATAACTTTGGAATGCAATAATATTTGTCCAATCGCTTCAGTGAAGATTTTGAAAACTAGGATTTTGAAAACCTATCAAACATTTATCTTGATCCAATGGTTCAATTAAAAGTTATGCCCTCCGTACCGAGACTGATTTTTTTGTCTCAGAAAATCTGTGGTTACAAGTTGCATTGAAAACTATGAACAATATAGATGTCAAAAATTTCACATGGATCATGACTTTGAGCTACCATTTGAAGGAATGAGCTCTATGTTATGACAAAACTCTCTTTATAATAGAGGAGGATTGTAACTCTTTAGATTTCTGTAATATCGTGAGCTGCTGAAACAATTCTTTAAAAATATTATCAACTATTGTCCTTTGTTATCAACATATGAATTAATAATTAAATTCATATTTCAAGAAGCCGAATCTTCCTTTGTAACATCAAAGTTGGACTTTGTAGGTGTTAGTGTGGCTATCTCAAAAGTCATCCAAACACTTTTACTCTCAGCTCGATGATCATTTTTTTTTTTAAAACATCCACATTCTAAACCTTTGAACTTTGAACTTTGAACCTTGAACCTTGAACCTTGAACCTATGAGGTTCAATAGTTCAAGTTCAATGACCAAAAATTACAAAGCCCGAAATTTGAACTTTGAACCTTTTGAACCTGCGGGCTTGAACCAAAAAGGTTCAATAGTTCAAGTTCAAAAAAAAAAAAATACAAAGCACATTCCAGTTGAATTTGAACTTTGAACTTGAACCTAAACTTTGAACTTTGAAAAAGTTCAAGGTTCAAGTTCAATGACAATTGTTCTTTTTGGCTGCCATAGAAAAACCTGCATAACATTTTACTGGGAGCTCTGTTTCTTATGAAATTCTAACTGTAGAATAACTAAGCTTAGTAGAGCATAAGCCAAAAATCATTTTTGGATATGACACATAAAAATTGAGATATAATTGTTTGGGCATATGGGTAACCCAAAAATTAAACAATTAAAATCTCCAAGCCGACATGGAGTTTGGCCATAAAATCTGGTCATTTTGGAGAAAAGGATGTTAAAATTATCTTTGGAAGAGGATTTTATGCCATCTTTCATAGAATTTGAAAAACAATGACTTCTTTGTGACTGGCAGGTAGGGGATGTCTAAGAGGGTGCTTGAAAGTTTGAACAAAGGTGACCAACACTTTCAACATTTAAACATTAGCAATAGCTGGTTTTTAGGTGATTATGAGACTTTAGGCACGAGAAAAAAAATAGGGGTAACACAGGTGTAACTTCGTCACCTTCATATTTATTGCTAATTCAATTGCTAGTAAATCTGCCTGAGCTTCCACCTCATTATTAGTGCCATCTCGAAGCCTTCTAGCACCCGTACATAGGATCTTCCCTTCATCATCATAAGCCACACATACTGCACCTGAAATCCCTGGATTGCCTTTTAAAGCTCCATCAAAATTTATTTTCAGCCACCCTTCTCTAGTTTTGACCACTTTACCATCTCTCCATCCAAAAGGGTCAATTAAAGGATCAACCCTAGGGAACCCTTGAATTGGTCGAGAACAATGAAAATTTAAAACTAATTAGAAAACATAAATTATCAAAGGAGACCCTAGATTATGTAAGAAAGTCAACTTCGCAAAAATGTAGAAAAACAAATAAACAATTCTCATGAAATGAGTGTTATTGGCTAAAGTTTAAATTAGATATGAACCATGTGATAAAGTGGTAATCTTGAGTAGTGGAGTGAATTTATGAAAATAGGCATGAATAATGATGGTTATATGATGAGTGTATTAGATTTAATGAAAATGAAATGAAATAAAGATGAATAAAGGTTAGGGCTAAGCCAATTCTAACTTAGAAATATACTTTTTGTTCATCTATTATTAAATTAAGATAATCCCCTAAGATAAAGACAAAACTTGATTAAAAATGATAAATTAAGATTATCTTTTTCTAGCTCAATTGAATTTGACTTTGAGATTCATATATGCAAACCTTAATTGAACGTCGATCACCATCGTAAGGGAATTTTTTTTTTTTTTTAACTTTGATGACACAATGATAAGGACAATTTTATAAGTAATATGAAATAACTCAAATTATATAAACATACAAACAAATAATAAAGTCAAAGAGACTATGTGTTAAAAAAATATAAACAAAACCTAAAAATATAAATTATAAATCATCAACTTAGACTTATTGATTAGGAGACCAAAAATAAATGTTCTAAACTCACTAAACTTTAAGGCAGCAACAACACCCTCACTTTATAGGTAGCTCTTAGATTACATCACTCTACACCAAGTTTCTCAAACCAAATTGGAAATGCACAGGCATGGGATTTTTTAACGCTCTGATACCATGATAAAAAAATGAACAAAAAATATTGTAACTAAAAAATTTATGCACACATAATAATATTATTCTTAGATCATCACACATGTATGATTAATAGATATCAATTTAGAAAAAATATAAGAAAGTCTAGCAACCTCATGTGAATGTTAAATGAATGTTAAATGTTTGTATCGAGATCACTAGGATCTTAATGAAAATATGAAGCAATAGAGGTACAAGTAAGAAAATTAATATATAAACAATGAGAACTAGAATGAGATATAAAATATACACGAGAATATTATCTATTATGATCATGTTTAGAATTTCCCTAGACATATATTGAGGGCAAGTGATAAAATATCAATAACATGAACCAAATTACCAAATTGTAAAGAGGAATGGTGCTCAAATAGAAACGGTTAAAAATAAATCAGCTACAAATGATAGTCGGGGTAAACAATGGGTGGAATGGGGTTTAGGCATAAATACACTACAATTCCTGAAGATGAAAGAAAAGACAAGCCCTCAAAGCTGGTTAATAGGAAGGCCTTTGTCATATCAGCAATGAACCTTGTGAAAGTTGTAGAATAGTTGAAGGATCATACACTTTTCATGAAATGTTGTGCTAGAGGTTGTGCCAAAAAGACATTCATGGAGTAGTGGATTAAAACAACTTCAAGTGAAGTGTAAGTAGAATTAATTTAGATAGTTTAATGCATTGATTCATCTCTGAAAAAAAAATTATATGGGAGTTCACTCTTCTTTGAGGATTCCATAGATTGGGTCCCCAATTTCAATCCAATCAAATATAAAATTAGGAAGCCCTTATATGGACCAATCTTGCTGAATTTCCTATGAAATATTGGAGCATGGAAGTCCTAATTGAAATAGGAGATTCTTTTGGCTCCTTTGTGGGGAGAGATGAAGATTTTCTTAATGGTATGACTAAATTATTTAATGAGTTTGATTTGGATGTTGGGATCTTGGAGGAATTGGAGATTATATCTAAGAATAAGATATGGTTTTAGAAGGTTGTTGTAGAAAGGGATCGGTTTGAAGGATGGTGCCTCTCATAGAATCGCTTTAAAGCTAGATCCTCATTAGGAGAACCTAAAGAGTCATAGGTATGGAGAAAAAGGTTTGTAGTTCCCATAGATTAGAAGAACCATTATAAAATCTTGAACATCCTCAAAGAGATAGAGGTTGGGTATACAAAGAAGAATAAGGGTCCAAAGGAAAGAGAATTGCGATAGAGGAAAAAAACATGATGGTTACTAAAAAGTATAAAATTCTTCGCTAGCTGAACAAGTGTCAACATCTCCAAGAAAGCCCTCTAAGGTAGAAGGAGACCAAATCCCTACTTATAATTCCACACTAGATACCTTAAGAACTTTAAAAAGCATTCCTATCAGTAGCGGAATACCAATAGAAGATAGTGACAGACTATAGAATTTTTGGTCCATTTGTTAGGATATCAATGATCAGTTGATGATCTTGGATTAATTACAAAAATATTGATTAAATGATCCAGGGTCAAGAGAGGAAATTATGGAGGAATATTATTATGAGAGGAGAATGATATTTTGTCTCACAATCTATTAGAACAATATATTGAGGATGGTGAGAAAAATTCCTAGATAAAGATGGGAATTAAATAGACACCTTCTAATAAATCTATCCCAAATTGCAGAAAGAGGCAATGAAAAGGTTGGAAATTTTTGTAGGAATTGAAAACCAAGGATGTTGAAGCAGAGAGAAAGTTTAACGTAATATTGTTACTAAGATAAGAGAAGGCTGGCCCCCTTGCCTAATGGGCATGAAGTTCCTATCAAGGAATTTTAGGGGCTTTAATGCCCGTAACAAACAACACTTGGTCAAGCATAGGGTTGAGTTTGAAAAGGCATATATAATACTACTACATAAAACCAAATTGTCTACTTTAGAAATGGAGACATTCTCCAAGAGAGGAAAGTGAAGGTGGAGGTGATCCAATTTGAAGGGGAATCTAGTAACCTGGATATCTTTTGGAGCCCTTCTCTACTAGCTAAGGAGAAGATAGGAAAAGGAAAACATTGGTTGGGGTGTAGGGTTAGGAGTTATTCTTCTTCTCTATAGTTTGTCATTCTATGGATTTGTGTCTACCAATGCCCTTTTCTCATTACATCTTTGGTTTATATTCTAATGCCATATGCATATTTGAGTCTAAATAGGAGCTAGAGGAGAACTTAGTAGACTTAAATGAGAGATTGTTGGAGGATGGTATGGACTAAAATTGCTCGCTAAAGGAGGAGGAATTTCTTAGGGACTATGAAGATATTCTTGGGAAGGAGGAGCCATTTTGGAGGTAGAAATCAAGGGAATATCATATTCATGAATGGGATAAGAACTCAATTTTTTGCCAAAATGTGACATAAAGAAATAGAAATGGAGATTAAAATAAGGGTGAAGGGGTTAAAATAAAAACACAAAATGGGGGTTGTCCCTGTATCGCAACAGTTGTAGGTTGCGCACCACCAAGTTGTCTCAACGTCGAAACGCCTGAGCCTCATGCCATGTCATCCAAGCTGAGCCATATAGTGAAGTGGAGGTTTATCCTGCCCCCCACTGACTATAACTGTTCGTAGGTCCCCCATCTCCAAAAAACATTTGCTCCACCCTGCTAGTGCCGATAGACTAATCTAGTAGTGCATACTGCGAGGAAGGCCTAGCATAGATGTAGGGTAAAGTTTGATGTCGACTCTCACTGTCCATGGCTCAGTCGATAGTTTGTTTCTGTTCATTGGCCAACGGAAATGACGACTAGTGCTCTCAAGCCGTATGGATGCTTCATCGAGGATTCCTTGACTCACGACATAGAGATGAGATCCTCCTATGTGATCTCACTAGTTCATACCTCCAGTCAAAAGTGCTTGCCCTTTAAAAAAAATAAAAAATAAATACAAAATGAAAAAAAATAATAATATAAATATAAAAAATCAATAAATACCTCTCATGTTAATCATAATATATGAGAAAAATCATAATTTTATAACTAATTAGAAAACATAAATTATAAAAGAAGACCCTAGATTATGTAAGAAAGTCATCTTCACAAAAATGTAGAAAAACAAATAAACAATTCTCATGAAATGAATGTTATTTGCTAAAGTTTAAATTAGATATGAACCATGTGATAAAGTGGTAATCTTGAGCAGTGAAGTGAATTTATGAAAATAGGCATGAATAATGATGGGTACATGATGAGGGCATTGGATTTAATGCAAATGAAGTGAAATAAAGATGAATAAAGGTTAGGGCTGAGTCAATTCTAACATAGAAATATACTTTTTGTTCATATATTATTTAATTAAGATAATCTACTAAGATAAAGACAAAACTAGATTAAAATTGACAAAGATATGCTAATTGCACCACAACTAAAACTTTAATGTTTCGAAAAAGTAACTTAACATTAAATTTTACCATTTGAAAATTTTAAATTTGTAAAATATCCCGCATACAATAATCTATTATTATTACTTTAAATATTTATTCTTACCTCTTTAAAAAAACTAAATTATTCCTAAAAACAAATTAAAAAACTCAATCTACCAAAATAAAAATATATTAAAATAGACATGGTTGACACAACAATAACTACTAAAACATTCGATTTACATTTGAGATAGATTACACATTCAACAAGTTCTATATGGAGGTGTGAGAGAAAAAAACCCAAAAGTGTTTGTAATTATCTAATCTAAATTTGCTATTGCGCAATGTAAATTCTGACTGTAGCATCTAAGAGCATAAAACGTCATAATTCATGCAATTATTATTAATTTACTAATAAAACGAACAAAATACATTAAAGAGTTGGTATTAATAGAGGTTTAATGTTCTAAAAATGAAATGTTAACTAAAATAAAAATATTATCGCCGCCAAAAGAGAGACAATATATAATTATGCAAACTGTTCTTGTAATCCTTATTTTGGGAAACAGGGTTAAAGCAACCATGGCCATTCTCATGTCCTGGTTCGGCTGCACATTTAAAGAACTCAAGAATAAAACAGGCATCATTTATCATCATCCAGCATAATTTTTCTCCATCGCAATTTATTTCTTCTTCATAGTAATGTCTGATTTTTTTCTCTAAAATTTTTTCTCCATCGCAATTTTTTTCTTCTTTATGGTGCTCTCTGATTTTTTTCTTCAACTCTACAATCAAAAATGCCTGTTCTTTGTTGATCCTTGTCACCGTTTCCTGAAGCGCTTCATATTTCTTGATCCCTCTTGCCATTCTACAAAATGCTTCACGTTATGTCAATCCATTTTACTTGTTGAACCATGGTGGTAAGGTCCTAACGATACAATGGAAGGGACATAAGCTTCCCGATTACAAATCATCATCGGTTGAAGCACCCTAAAAATACACACCTCTTCACCGGCTCGGCAGATATTACTTGAACCATCGCTTTGCCATTGGCTTCGCCGACTTGACTCAGGAATATCATCTTGTGTACCGTTGTGTATAGAAATAAGGCTGTCTGAGAGAGACATATCTTCTCTGCCTTTAATCTTTCAGACGACTGTTCTAAATATGTTCTGCAGATGTCTGCAAAGAACATAGCAAACCTTTGTAAGAGAGAAAAACAATTGACAATACCCTGCTGGTGAATAATATCTTACATTGATGTTTAAGATAGAGGCCTTAAAATACCAATTTACAACAAAACAACAAATTTAACCTACTATGATGATCATATGTTGCTTTACTAAATTATTAACATTCTACAAAAAAAAATTTAATGTATTATTGAGTTATGTGATTGGAATGATAGAAATGTATACAATGATTACATTTCTTATGAAATTGGTTAGTAATTATGAGTACACTATATATTGTTGATATTATTTCTGATAATGTCAAATTAATTAATTATTTAACTTCATAAGTCTTGAGACATGTTCTCTTACTTCAATCCAATCCAATTTGACTATTCTCAAACCTTCCTACTCGAATACTCTATATTTTCCTTGCTCTCCTGTTATGTGTGGCTAGTTCTCCACCAAATATCCATCCCCTACATACATTATTATATTTTTGTCCATTCATTCTATTTATACTACAACAAATTGTACTATAGAGTAGTTTAATAGAAATTATGGTAGAAATATTTAATATGAACCCACTTTGATGGGAGAAACTTCTAAAAGTCTCCAAAAAGAACACAAATAATGTAATATTATGATTAAATAATACTTACTAGGTCCAATAAATACCTTAATTATTCCTTGAATAACATTGAAATTAACATGAATATAAAAATGTAACACCTTGGACAACCTAATTATCTAAATAAGAATAGAATAGTGATCATATAACTTAACTAAAGGAAAAGTATGTCCCGATAAAGTAAACGTTTCAGAAGTATCTCTAATACAATTGTATGTTGCTCACAACCATATATACATAATCTAGATTGGGAAACATAGAATAAAGATTTTGGTCTCCCATGTTTTTCTTCTCGACTAGTATTAAAGAGGGTTTAGATTCAGATAAGTTAGTTATTAAATGTATACATATATACTCCTAAATATATAATTAGGACATGTGGTTATATTTCTATTACAAATGCATGTGAAAAATAAAGGTAAGCATGATTACTTTTATATTGAAATAAACAGACTTCATTAGACATAGTGAGTACGACATTAAGGAAATACAGATCAGATATCTTTTGCGTCGGATTGGCTCCTCAGATATGACATCAAAGCTAACTTATCAGTGCTTAAGACTTTTTGTGGGGTAGAGGTATATGAAAAAATGGAATTGATAATTGACATAATCCATATAGAGGCAATGAATTTCATTTTCTTTACATAGCGAATAAGAGGTCAAATAAAATAGAATTATGTGATTTTTGTTTCATAATATTAGAATGAAAATTCAATTCATCTTATTCTGTGAGAAAGTTAATAAATAAAAAAAAAGAAATATTTTTATATTACAATGTAATTTTTTTATATAAAATTAGATTAAGATTCATTATATCTTATTATATGAAATAGTTAACAAAATGAAAATAGAATTATTTCTATAGTACAATCTGATTTTTGTTTTATAAAAGTAGCTTAAAGATTTATTTCATCTTATCATTTGAATTAATTAACAAATGAAAATAGAGTCATTTCCATATTACTAGCATACCTATCTTTAGAGAAATATATGTAAAGTATGCCAAGATTGATCTTTTTCAAGATCTTTTTCACACTAATTTTTTATTTTAATTATTATGTTTAGTAATATTATTATTTTTGTTAATTTTATATTATAATTTGATTTGAAAATGGAATGTTTCTAAATAAATAGTTACATTTATATTATAATTTGATTTCAAAATGGAATGTTTCCAAATATATAGTTACATTTAAAGGAATAAACTATTCAATGATATTAGATTTCCATAATCTATAATTTAATTGCTATTGTTTGTTTCTAGATTAAACTATGTGTAATTTTTTGTATCTACATTTTTGTGATGGCGACTAATATAAAAGCATGTAAATGATATCTACTTAAAGAAAAATATTCCATTTGAAGAATACTAAGATGCATGGTCTTGGGATCATAATTTTTAAGATTGAAAATAATTATTAAATAATAAATAAATAAATAAATAGTTGCAAAGGTATCCACATCTATAATTTTAAAACAAATAATAACTATTATGAAAACTAACATTAATATTCACCCAAAATCCAACCTTTCTAAGATACAAGAAAGGAAATGTATAAATTGACAAGATTGATTTATATGCAAGGCAAGGGAAAACCTGGAAGCTACCTTCTTTTGTTTGTGCAGAAAGAAAAAATATGGAACAAGTTAATTGGCTTGGCGTGCATTTAAACAAAGTTTTATGTGCACATGGTATGGAATAAGGCTAAGCTCATGGTATTTATGGGTCAATCCACAAATATTAAAAAGGCATGCAAGAAATTTACAAAGGAAAGGCATGATAAGTGAAGCTATAGGAAAGGAAAGAAAATGCAAACTTTACCTTCCTACCACCATTGAAATGTTACCTCAAAACTTGTGTCAAACTTAGCTATAGAAAAGCAATTCAATACTCAATTCCAACTAAGAATGTCATTGGAAATAATGTATCAAAGACTAATGAGCCAAAATCGATAGAGAATATATATTCTAATAATGGAGTAGTAAATTCAATCAAACTGGAATACGACAAACAAGCAACAAAATAAAAATTTGATTCCCGATTAACTGGGAGTTGTCGTTAATTGTTGATGATGAATTTCTTCGTTTCTCTAATATTCTTGGGTGTCCTATAGGATCTTTTAGGTATCTCCAATATAACATTCTAGAAAGTGCCATGAATAACATTCACATGTGAAATAATACAAGATTGTAAATGAGAAATTAAAAAAAAAAATTGTAAAGAAAAAGATTACAATCAATGTAAAAAAAAAGGCATGTGAGTTTTAAAATCATGAAAAACCTCATGCTTCCCATGGCCCAAGCATTGGAATTCTTTGCAATGGAGTCCACATCTTATTCATTTCTCTATTTGTGTTAAATCAATTACCTTATTAGCTCCCTTGGGTGTGAGAATGAAATTTATGCATAGAATACTTTGATAGAAAGAGATTAATCTATCATTTTATGGATCATAATTTTCATTAATATGGATGAGTCACCTTCTATCTAAGTTCCACAAATTTTCTTATGTTAAAAAAAAAAAGTTTGAATGCAATAAAATTATTCTTGAAGGTGAGAGAGACTTGTCTATATTTAAATAATAAATATCCAAATCTCATAACTCAAAGGAAACTTGCCAATTAATTTACAATAAATATAAGCTTGTTAATTATAAATAAAAAGTTGTCTTTTAAATTGTATTTTGAAATGAGTTTTTTGAAATAGAAGGTTGAAAAATTAGAAACTTTCAAACTATCCATTCTTTATATATTTTTACCCTTTTTGCTTTATTACATGGATAAGAAAGTGTGTTACAAGTCTATATTTGTGCCTCTTGGCATAATTAATGGATGGGCATCAATTTTAATCACAGGGAGTTTTTATTAACAAACATTCTTCAATTCATTATGTGATTGTAATATGCCTTTCGTTACAACGGATGCCAATTTTAATCTATAGAGTCCTAAAATTGCACCCTTGTAAAATTTTGATTGCATTGGGTCCTTACCTTAGCATTTACGTCCATCCTTACACATGGGAAATTTCCTTAATTCCCTCCAACATTCAACATGTATCCCCAAATATTTAATTTTTCACTAATGGGTAACTAATGATCATAGTGCAATGCCCAAAAATTACATGCTTAATGGACATTACACAACCTATTTATCCCACTTTAAAATCATGTATTTTGAACTATTTTTTTTTTTAACAAAACATACTACATTTCTAAAACCAAAAGCAATAGTAACAATTTACTTATGTGAGCTAACACGAAGGGATGCCAAAAATCTTGGCCAATGACCAAATATTAATGATGCCATATTTTCAAATTGGTAATGTCATTTCTTGTAATAAGTGGAGTCAACATTCTAGATTGTTCTTGGTTGTCTAGTGTTGTATCTACTGGTTCGGATTCGGGGTTAATCAGGTGAATATCCAAATCTATAGGGGTACTTTTATTATGGGGGGAGATAAGAATAGAATGGAGTTGTGATCATGCCAAAAGTGGGAAAAACACAAGGAGCTATAGACTGACATTTCGGATGGTAGTCTTGCGCCATACTCAAAACATTGCACAGACATGATCCCAAGATGACGGAAGAGTTTTTGAATGGATGGCATAAAGGTATTCTCACTACTTATGGAATGGAATTTAGAATTGATTAGCCTTTCATAGCAGAGATCATGGGTTTACAAATGGAAGGAAAAAAATTCTACAAAGATCAAAAGGTGATGGAGGAAGCCCTGTCGGTTTTCTTCAACAAACAGAGTGAAAGGAATATAGTGAGAAATATGGCTAATAGGGGCTTCAATAGTAAATACCTTATGACTCTTTGGGCAGAAATGGCAGAGGTTATAGTGAGGTACATCACTTTGGATGGTCATTTTGCCAGCATTTTTTCCTATTATTTCACCATTTTAAATCATTTTAGGCATAATAGGAAAAAAAATTTACCATTTTATTTATGTTCTTCGCTTGATCATAGTCTTTCAAATCATGCCAAAAAATAGTTAGAACCTTGTCCTACATGAGGGGTTAATCTTTCTTATAATGGAATATGCCAAAGCACATGAGGTCAAGCCCTCCCTTGTTTTGGACAACCCTAACACTTCAGCTAGGCCTCATGTGCATTTGGTTTCTGACATTGAGATTTATGAGAAGGAGTTGGGTGAGATAGCCATGGACTAGTGTGACCTTCATGTGTCTGATATGCCAGATTATTGGCCCTTGGAGGAAGAGGGTCTCCCATAGAAAGCTACTCCTAAAACCAACAAAAGCAGAAAAAGAAAACCCCACCCTAAACCTATAGCTACTAAGTTGAAAACACCCCCTCTAAACCCAAAAACTTGGGCCCATAGAGCTTGAAAAATAAAAAAGTAGGGAATGTGATGGAGTCAAAGGGTAAAGGGGAAAAGGAAATCAAATTGGATATTCCCCTTAATGTGGATGCAGGAAAACAGAATAAGGACAAAATAGATTTTAAAGTGCTTATGGCTAATTCCACAAACAACCAAGAGAAGCATTTTCGCAGGATTATTAGCCAGATTGCCTTCGTTAAACAGGGAATTGATGACATAATAAACACCTTTACTAAGAACCCTATGTTAGATAAAACCAACAAGCTCCTGAGAATGACTTAAAAACTAACTAAAGATGTGAGGTTTATGAAAACTGAGTATGAGTCAACAATTACTAATCTGGAAAAGAATATGGAGGAATTAAAAGGAAATTTCAGGGGTCTGGTGGAAATAAGCAAAGAGGCTATGAATAATAGTGTGGAAAGTCTGAAAAAGGTAAATGAAGGAATTTATATTCAAAAAGTCCAGTCGCTTAGAAGTGTGCTACCTTCAGTTGCCAAGTCAAAAAAAGTAGAATGTGGACATAAATTCACAGGGGGTGGATATGCAAGTTTCATCTGGACCATCTACCAGGACTAGAAGTAGGAACCAGGAGAGGAGTGACATGAGATTCATCATGGAGAAGCTCAAAGAAATAAAGAAGAATATAATCCAGAAAAATTTTGAGCACATGCAAGCTCTTGGTTAGATTTTTGTTAGTGTTTCTTGGTTGTTTAGCTAATGTTTCTCTGTTTCTTTTTGGGAGCCAAGGGGTTTTTCCCATGTTTCTTTTTCCATTTGGCTATTGGTTGTACTCTGGTTCGCTACTAGTTTAATTTTCTATTGTTTGGATTTGGGTTTCAAGTAATTGTAAATCCTGTTTTATCTTAATCAAAAGCAATTAACATGTAACTATTAAAACTAAGAATAATTTGTTAGAAAAATGGCAAATTCCTCCTTTACTTTAGATCACAATTTACTTCTTTATCACCCAATTTTCTCTTGCATTTCATACCTACACCTGCAAGATGCCTACATGTCTAGATGTTCAAGACAAGGTCAAAGGATAATTAAATACATAACCATTGTGATAATTTATTTCATTGCTTTAATTGGATCTATCATATAGTAATCACCAACTAAATTTGCATAGATGAACAAGGTATGCATGAGATTCAGAAGGAGAGGCATGATCATTTCAAACCCAGAAGAGCAATACCTAAGGGCCAGAACTAATGTCTCGAGGGATCATCATAGATGGCCTTGCCTATGTGAAAGTGTAGAGACTTCATAGTTCAATAAAACAATTTAAAATCCATCTATTATGAAAGTATAAGAGTGGGTATGCAACCCTTTCTAGGGTCTAGTTTCCTAGACAATTTTTTCATTGATTGCCATCCACTTAGGTGAAATAGAGAAGAAATCCTAGATTTAATTAATTATTTGACATTGATTACAACATCATAGGATAGGGTACTAGCCACACTATAATAAGATCACTAATATTCATTATAAGGGTTATCACTAATTACACATTTATAAATTATTAAAATTGGTTCATTCTTTACAAGCTCCCATTTGGTGTAGGGACATCATGGGATTAATAGGATTTAGAGAATAAGAATAAATAACTAATAAAATGGGATTAATAATCAACAAATTGATCACAAAGATGGGATAAAATAACTTATTAAAATGATAATAACTTAGGACATCATTGTCATGTGATAGGCTAAAAGAAAAATCAAGACTAGAGAGATACTACTATACACAATCTACCTACCTTTTTTTTCAATTATGAACTAAATAAATTATGGAACTATCATAATCTCTTTCAATTCCTTTTAAACATACTTTTAGATACTTTGGATGATTCATAGAAAATTAATGACGATAGGTAGATATTGTCTCCAAAAAAAACAAGAGTTCTTATCCCAATAGAAAGTCATTCCATTTGTTAATCTCTACACTTCTCATTTGCTCCACTATCAATTCATGTAGAACGATACCTAACTATCAAGCATATATTATTAAAATAGATTATTAACCTTCATTACAAATGTAAGGACTATTCTTGGACTCTTTTGTATTACTTGGTCACATTTGAATTTATGTAGTGCTTATATTAGGAGAATAGTGATACAAAAAAGGGGTTTATGTTTTCTTCAATGAAGTGATGATAGGAGTCAATATCTACTATTTCTTCTTAGATCCACTAAAATATAATAGAGATTAACTATTGGTAGTTATAAGGTCTATTTAATTTATGAAAGCACATAGATAAAATTTTATAATAAACGAGAAGGAGGTCACATATAATATATTATAATAAAGTTCACAATAATAAATACTAAATTAAGAAGGTATGGAGATATGAGCCACAATAATACATAAGGCTTTCTTCTTCTTTTTTATCTAGATAATATAAGAATATAGTAATACAAAATTAATTTTATTTAATGATAAGTAGGGGATATTTTTTCACAGCAAGTTTAATTATGATATTACTATCAGGATTCAACTGTGTAGTTTCCGAGTCAAACTCATTGACCCATGATTCATGGGTAGTGGTTCACAAGAACCCATCTCTCATGAGAATGAATGGTACACTTAGCACTCATTGCAAAAACAAAAATGAATGCTAGAACACAATGATTATTAATATCAAACCAATAAGAAAACAAAATAAGCTAAATTGCATCAATAAGACGGATTAACCTATGAACAACATCCCATATTAGATAAGGCACTAAGAAACCCCGACTCAATCAAACCCACATAATAATAGAATTACCCTAATCTAAAATATACTAGCAAATTAGCACAAGTAAAGGACTTACAGGTCTAGAAACAACCGAAGGAAGTCCAATTTCTCTCTGTGTGCTATGCGCCACAAAATCGATAATCCAAGCACCACAAACAACGATCATGAAGCTTCACTTCCATCCTCCCTGCCTGTGCCCAATTGGAAGCCCTGGAACGTGACATCTTCACAGCCCTCGTAGATAGGTAACCAAGGTGTGGAAGCATAGACAAGGCAAATGTATTGTTTGACAGAATACCTCAAGAAAATTTACTCTCATGAATTGCGATTATTGTAAGATATGGGCAAGAATGAATTTTAAGAAAATGGCCTAGAAGCCTTCAAGCAATTGCTCCTTGAGGCTGTAATGCCCGACTCCACAATGTTGCAAAAACGAGAGCCTTTGAACAGGGTACGGACAAGCAAAAAGGAAAGGTTATGTCTCAGTCAGAGATTTCTAGTAGGCATTTATGCAAAATGTGGAAGCATAGATGACACACATGAATGTTTGACCGGATGCCTCAAATAAATGTGGTCTCATGGAATGCTTTTATTGTAGGATATGTAGAAGAAACGTTTAATAATTCCAACCAGATGCGATTAGCAGGTGTAATGCTCTTTCTGAATTTCCCAGCCTGTGGGAAAATGGGATCTTTGATATAGGGTATATAAGAGTTTTGTCAGGTGCTGTAGCTGCAATCGCCCTTGTAGACGTGTAAGCTTAGAGGAGGCATGTGAACGGTTTGACAGAATGAATTTGGCCTCATGGAACGCCCTGACTACAGGATCTGAACAAAATGGATTTGTTGCAAAGGCTTATAAACTTACAATCAGATGCGATTGTCAGGTCTAAATCTTTTTTTTTTCCAGCATCCCCCACGCGTGCGCTAAAACGAGAGTTGTACGGTAAGACAAAATTCTTCAAAGGGATGTCATCTCATGGAATACAATGAGCGCCAGCTTTGTAGAACAATGAATTTCATGAAAGGCTTCAGAAACTCGCAAGCAAATGTAATTTGCAGGCGTAAGGCTAAATTCTTGACTAGTTTCCTCACGTCTTATGCAAAAACAGGAGCTAAATTATTTGACAGAACAAATCAAAGAGGTTTTGTCTCCTAGAATGCAATCCTAGCCAGATTCTTTAGAAAAAGGACTTAATGAAAATGCTTTCAAAACTTTCACGTAAAAAATACCACTGGCAGTTGAAATCGACATATCCTTCCAGACATATGCAGCAGCCCCAAGGCCTTAGAAAAAATCGTCCCCCTTCCACTACTCAGCTTCTTTCAGCCCTTCTTGATGGTAAGGGTCGTAGTAGGTGGCTCAAACAAATCTTCTTCCCATTTGTGTATCACCAAAGGGCCGTCTTTTAGCTGGAGGTGGAGGCCATCCAAGTTTAAGAAAAAACATTACTTTCGTCTTAAACACATGTTTTATGTTTATTTTATATTTTTGAAGTATGTTTCAGAGCTTTTATGAATTTCACATTATATCCTGTCTTAACTGTTTCCATAATGAATGCGGCATACACGTTACTGTTTCTAAATATAACATGCAGGTCTTTGAATGTAAATAAGATGCACTGAATCTTCAGTTATTTTTTTCTAATTGTATAAAACATTTGTAATGCGGGAGTTCATGATTTTTCCTATACAAGCTTGATCATTTTAAAGAGGTCATGAAGATGGGTTAAGAAGTTTGCCACCATTTGAAGATATAGCATATTTTTTGGCTTTAATATTTCATGTATTTTTTATAGCCTAAATGATGAGCGCAAGATATAGTCACATCAGTTGGATATGGTCAAACAAAACTCTGCAACTTGGATTGGCAGGTTGTCATTGGCATGGATGTTGCTGCATTTGAGTTTTATGGTCCGGATAAAACATATGATTTGAACTTCAAGGAGGAGGTAGCTATCTAACTTTCCTTACTAGTGTCAATGCATTTTTGTGGCAAATAATTTCTTTGAATTAGGAAATGGCATTCAATACTATACAATGACCTTGTGTACGTTAGGACTAGACACGGTCATTTTTGTTTGTTGATATGTTTACAACATTTAAAAGGAGGTTTTTTTTGTTTTTGTTTGTTGTTGAAAAAATTGGAATTGTAAATGTGTTTTCAAGGCATTCTTAGTGCTCTTCCAGTGCAACCATTGATTGGAAACAGTTAATCTATATGCTCAAGATGATCATTTCTTTTGGCAAACAATTTATTTAATATATACTAGTATATGATAACCGTTTTTGGGTCATAAGATAAACAATGAAAAAGCCTTTTTGCGTCAACATTATTATGATGGTGCATTCAAATCTTCATGCTACTCAGGCTAAGATAAATTTTCTAGTTTTCTAAGTAATTATTATGTCTGAGTTTTGAGGGCCAAATGAAGACTCGGGTGTATTTTTGTTGTATCACTTTGGCATCTGTATCTAGCTAACTTTAGTTCTATTTCTTTAGCAGCTTTACAAATTGAGGAGGAATTGGGGCTAGTCGATGTCTATTGAGGTACAAATTTCTGCAAACCTATAGAGCCATACTAAAACAAGGAATGCAATATGCAATCAAGATCCCTGAATTTTCTTTTGTTGAGCAATAGAAGAGTGTCTCACAATAAGCAAGATGTATTAGGTGTGAATAAAAGGGCAGTAGATGAATGCCTTAATACCATCATTTGTATTGCTTCCTATATGTGAAGGGAGAATTCATTACCCAAAATTTTGCCTCCAACCTTTTAAGTGGGTCTCTGGTATTATTGCTAAAATATTTTCCAAATTATTTTACCTACACTAGAAATTTGTCTGAGAACAAATAACTCTTTCTTCTTGCTACTAAACTTGAGTTTTGTATCTACAGTTTTATTGTTGTTCAATGATAGTCTTATATTGTTTAGTGACAATTTTATTACTATTCACTGTACAACCTTGTGTTTTGATGTATGTAATGTTGAGATTCTATAATAAAATGAAAAATATTTGTTTCCACAATCTTTTTATCTATAGGATGATTTTAAGGAATACATTTTCAAAGATAAAAGATCACTTAGCAAAAGCATCAAATTTTTTACATAAATGAAGATCTCAATACTTATGTTACTATGGAGGAAAATATTAGTTTTCCTAAAATTTACATTTTTACAAAAGTTTAATTCATGATTTCAGTTTGGATGTATGTCTTGATAGAGTGACTTGTTTCTTTACCACTCAATATATGTTTGTTTCTCTTGTGCAAATAATTTAAGTTGTATTTACCAGTTATGGTTATACAACAACTTAATTGATGATTTCATTTTGAATCTGTAGTGAGATCCAAGATTATATTGAAGAGCATAATTATTCTTTAAAGGGTGCTAGCTTAATGGAAGAGCACCTGCTTGTTTCACAAGCAAGAGGATGGTGGTTCGATTCTATCATGCCCTAACATGAAGTAATCAATGATATTGTAGTTTATATTTAACTATACTGATTTATCTAAATAGTGAGCTATTTTTTAAAATTCATTATTTTATATCATCTCTAGAGAGACAAAAGTGATATTCTCATTAATGAGAATATTTTTATTGTCTTAAGAAAGATATTAAGTGGGATTAAAGATAAATTTGTCTCTATAGAGATAATAATGTTGGTTTTTTTTATTGTCATTATTTAAGACACTCATTTAAAGACAATATTTAAGACAATACACAAGTTTTATTTTGTCTCAAGTTAAGAAAATTTACTCAAAAATTGTCTCAAATATTATCTTAAAACCCCCACTATATAGTAGTTGCACAGATCTTATACCACATAGTAGATCACCATTCTGTGGTAATATAACTCCTGAAAGATATTTGGAAAACTAGAAATATGTACTAAAAAGGTTCAGCCTTTATCCAGAGTTAGTACATATCATCTGATATTTTGGGAATATTACATCAAAAACAGAATTAGTTCAGAGACCACAAAGAGACTCAACTCTGATATTTGTCCTTGCAATACCCATTAAATGGTACTTTCACCAATGTTCTGATTAAACTTTAACAAAATATTTAGATTCAACTCCCAAGGGACTCTAAATTGTAGCCAAGACTCAAATCAACTGCTAGGACTTGCTGTCTTGTAGGCTTCTATTTTCTTCTGTACTTTTCTTTCATCTTCTCATTGTTGCTTGTAGTTCAAAATTCAAACTCTGGAAACACTCTCTTTGATATATACAATATGCAAAACATAAAAAAATCTGTAATTTGAAACATACCGGGCAATCAAAGTTTGGGACTTCACAGCAGGTGCTTTATAAATTTTACCTATGTGTAAAACCATATATTTGAATCTATGTGAACTTTGTCGAAGGTATACACTATATAATCACTTCAAAATTGTTTAGAAAGAGCAAATGCAAAAATATTAAATCTTTCAACCAGCCTAATCTTGGACAAAGTTTCAAAGGTACTGCCAGAGCTCACAAGACAAGGCATAAGGGATCAACTTTGTAGGTTAGGTACAAAGGCAATATTTGTGGGAACTTGAAAGACGAGAACACTAGCTATGCATATGCATCAAAAGATGCCAGTTCACTCCTTTGGGAACTTCAGATCAGTTACAAAAGTTGATACATTTTATAGACCCTTTTGGCCCTATATATGTTGTAGTTGATGTAAATTAATTATTCTTTATTCTTGGCACAGAAGCTGCAATTTTTATATTTCTTCTAATATTTTTTTATTAAATATTTGTTGTTTGATATTCTTTATTGAACAGTTATCTACAAACATAAAATCAGTTAGAAACATCTTGAATTTTCGTACAGTCCACTTCAATTTCTAAGGAGTTATTCAATAAAGGGCTACAAATGTTATAATACTGAAAACTATCAATAGACTAATAGAAGAAATGAAATCATATTCTACCATACAGAAGCAAATCAAGCAAAAACCTTCTTCAAATAATACCTTATTGATATATCAGAAATGTATCGCTGGTGCAAAATCATAGAGAGAAGAACAAATCCTCTAAAGTTAATCTAATAAGAAAAACAATAGTCTAAAAATAAGCATACTATAGCTCAATCACTCCTACGCAATGATCATACTAAATACTCCAACACTAAGGATAGAAATAAATCCATTAACAAACTAAAATTTTATATAGACCTAGAAATCAATGAGATGTTGTGCATATCTAAATTCTTAGAGAATAATTACACTTCATGAATATGGGTGAAAAATTGTTCTAAGTTATAGGTTTGACGCCATTACTATATAATATGAAGGTATTAAAATATTTTTACGCTACCTCAATTACAACTGTATGTATGCACTTTTCATATCTCTAATTTTTCCTTTTCAACACTTTTATCTTTGTGAGGTTGAGCACCAACATTGGAAGAAGGTAGCTGCTGATAACCACATCTATAAGCAGTAGATGATTCTGAGCTAGATGATTCTGAGCTTGGAATTAGTAGATCACTAATCACCATTCTATACAAATCCAATAAATGACATGGATTTTCCTCAATATATTTTTTCAGCTTTGATTTTATAGAATCATCACTTTCTTGTTTTGAATTGAAAGGAAACCCTTTAAACGGGTTGGAGTTGCTCAATATTCTAGCTAATTCTCTTTTTCCTTCATCAAACTCCAATTGAAGTAGTTTGATGAGAATAGACATAGGAACCTTATTTTGTGACTTCATAATGTCAGTTAATATAGCACTATGCATACAGTTCTTGTAACCCTTATTTTTGAAAACATGGCTATAGCAACCTTGGACATTCTAATCATCTCTTGTTTCTGCTGCACGTTTAAAGAATTCAAGAATAAAACAGGCATCATCTGTCATCGTCCACCACAATTTTTCTCCATCACAATTTATTTCTTCTTCTTCATAGTGCTCCCTGATTTCTTTCTCTAACTTTTGAATCTCTTTCATCAACCAGTCTTCATTTTTGTTGATCTGTGTCGCTTATCTATGAACTGCTTGACGTTTATATTTATCCATTGTACTTTTTTCACCTTGGTGGTAAGGTCCTAATAATACAATGCAAGGAACATAAGCATCCCTATTACTATTCATCATCGGGTTAGGCACCTTAAAAATACACACCTTTTCACCCCCTTGGCAGATATTACGCGAGCCATCGCCTTGTCGTTGGCTTCCACAACTTGATACAGGAATATCATTTTGTTTACCCTTGTCGTTGGCTTCCATTGTACTTTATGTATGCAAGCTCATGTGATATGGTCCATAGGTCTGAGTACAATTTCACGTGCAAGATGATTAACTTATTTTATTAAGATCCAATTCATCATAAAATCTCTATAGTGGTCAATCAGCTATATAGTGGTCAATCAACTATATAGCATACAAAAAGAAATCACAATCCTAAGAACTTATAATTAGCACATGAAATATAAAGTGTTTCCACTTACTTTATTCACTATAGGGAGAATCTTCATGCCCAATTCAATTCAAAGAGATTTTCTCCATTTGAGGTTAATATTGCATAATCAACTAAACCATATTGTGTTTTCAATTCACCTTAAATATATAACATTCAAGAGAATAATTAGATTATTCCACATTAGCAACATATCATAATAAAGATCTAATCATTAACCAAATAACTATATTATCAAACTCAAGTATACAATCTAAAGGTAGCACCTTGAAACTAGAATTATTTATCTCCCTTAATAAACGGAGCCTGACATCCTCCCCCCCTTGGACTAAACTTTCTCTTGGAAGTTATTAAGGAGGTAGAACACCTACACTATTTAAGCTAATATGCAAGGCGATAGAGTCAAAATGATTCCTTAACAACTTGTTCAGCATTACAACATAGTCAATCATACTGATACCACTAATTAAGTATCCATAATGAAAATTTCCACAATATGGAGTGTCAACATATTCTATTAATTAATTTTATACACCACACATAGTAAAAAGATGTCAATATCATAACATATCTTATAAATATTTACAACAAAAAAGAGAAACAAGTCACACCCAAGGTGGTCTTAAATACAAAATTAATTTGTTATCACTAACAACTTTCTCTTTAACCAAACATCATTAGATTTCAAAAAATGCCTCAAATAAACTTAATTCATAGAAAGAAGTCATGCATCTCATCATGCCTAATATTTTAGCAATCATTTGATCTCCTCCTCAATTGTTAAAATTTAACACTTGGTTTCCCATTTGTACAACCAATCAATATAACCACCATACCTCAAAATGGACTCACATGACTCACAACACAAGAATAACACAAAGAGGGATGAGGATGACTAGTGCACCAATTTAAGTTCTAAGAATTCATGTCACATAAATAATCACCATCAGGTCCTCCCCAAGAACCTTTGCATTAATATATTATATAGATCTAGGGGAAATGGGTTGTAAATGTCCCATACCAGTCTCATTTTGCCCTTCACAATAGTTCCCTAGGATATCTACCACCCCCATACAAGCTATCAGGAACCCCTCATGAGTATGATAGTCTACATATTTTACATCACAATACACATGCCAACAATAAGAAGCATTTGATTGAGCCTCAAAATGATAAATTTTAAATGTAGATATTATCAATTATAGAAAAGGATAAGAAACATTTGATTGAGCCTCAAAATGATAAATTTTTGTTGGTGTAAATAATTATTCATCTTGGATATTATTACACCTTACTTAAGTTTACTTAGGTACATGCATTTCATAGTATTTTGGGTATGATACACTTGGGTGTTTGTGTCACATTGGGATAGTGTGTGTAGGAGAATTTCCACCTTTTATGGTGTTGATCTTGTTGTTACTCTCTAGATTCAGTGGGTGATCCACCTCATGTGGAATATTGTATTGTTTCTCCTACCTACCCACACCTATTTCCTACCTACCCTTATTTCTTATTGAGCCACATGTCATGTTTGTGTGCTCACATATCCATATAGCCTTGCCTATATAAACAAGCTCATATTCATTGTATGTAACATCGATTGATGATCTAGTTGATCAGTATTTTCTCTTGATAGAATACAGTTTATTTCTATCATCTATTTTGTTCTCTCTTATTTGTACTTTCCATTGCCTCTTGATCTTGGAAAAATATCACATGGTATCAGAGCTGGTCCATGTCTCACATGGTATCAGAGCCATTAGAGTGTCATTGGTTTGCCAATTGAGAGAAATTTGATGTTATTTGGGGTTTGCATTTTGGAGATTTCTATTGCAGGTTTTTCTTGAAGCTTGATGGGTCAAATCTAAGGTTACCATTGGATTGAGGAGGACCAAGAAAGTCAATTTTACCTTTTGTTTCATCCAAATCAGACTTCGAAGGCCAAATCTAGAGGCATTTGAAGTTTGACGCTGCGGCGGAAATTTTCCAGAAATTATAATTTTGTAGCCAATTTTCAAAGAGCGATATCTCACTCATCTGGACTCATTTTTTTGAGCAATTTTTTTGGTTTTGGGGTATAATTTCATGATCTAAACAGTGGTGTAGGAGTTTTCTGATTTTTTAGATACAGATTTTACAAAAATCATGAAATCCCAATTTTTACAACTTTGGAGGCTTTGTTTGGGCTCATATGGACTCCTTTTCAGGTGCCATTTTTTTTGAAAGTGCATATTTTTTCATCTACTTTCATAATCTACCATCTGTTTGCAGTGATTTTAAGTAGAAACTGCACTTTCAGTATTTGGCCATTTTTGACATATTTGGTACTTGCATTTTGCTTGGATCTCAGTTTAGATCACTAGCAGTATTTGTTGAAGTCTCTTAGATCTCATTTTGAGAAGTTGTAAATTGAAATCAGAAGTCCACTTTTCCCTGTTTTGCAAGTGGCTCATTGTATATGCACTAAGTATAAAGTGCCAAAATCACCAATTTGGGAAGATTTCTTAATTGAGTATTTTGGGGGGGTGTCTTGTGTGATTGTGCCTCTCTCTATCTTGTGTTTTTT
This sequence comes from Cryptomeria japonica, assembly GCF_030272615.1. Taxonomy (NCBI): domain Eukaryota; kingdom Viridiplantae; phylum Streptophyta; class Pinopsida; order Cupressales; family Cupressaceae; genus Cryptomeria; species Cryptomeria japonica. The sequence continues at coordinate 164,393,133 of NC_081411.1, read as the reverse complement.
AATTTTGGTGCTATGGGTTATCCTAAATTTCCACTTTTAACTCCTCATAATTATGCATCATGGAAAAAGGACTCATTCATTATGTAAATGAAACTATAACAGCACCACCTGATCCTAAGGCTGATCCTAATGCTCAAACTGAATGGCTTACTAAGAATGCTATGGCACTTGGAACTCTTAGAAAGTATGTATCAGATGACCTCATTTTTCACATTGATAAGTGTACAACAATTAAAGAGGCTTGGGATATTTTTAAGAAATTGTATGGTCAAGTTGATGAGATTAAGGGCTACAAGCTTGATAGTGAACTCACAACTTTGGATCCCAAGGATTTTGATACAATCCAAGATTATGTCAGAAAAGTAATTAAGCTAAGAGAAAAACTAAAGGATTGTGGAAATTACAAAAAGGATGCTCAATTAGTTTATAACTTGTTGGACAAGCTTCCTTCAGAGTACGCAGCCTTTGTATCTAGCTTTCACACCCATAGGTTAGCTCAAGGTTCCTCATACACTTCTCCCTCATTTGATTCATTCACGGAGATGTTGATACTTGAGCAATCTAAGTTGACCATGATGGGGATTCTCAAATATTCAAAGTCACAAGCTTTGGTGGCTAATAAAGGGAATCAAAGTAATCAAGGAAAATGCAAGAATCAAAAGCAACCTAAGTCTAAACCACAACAAGATGGAGCACAATCTTCCTCTCCACAACAAGGTGGTTCACCATTCCCACCTAAGAGGAAATCATATAAGGACAATATTTTTTGTGGATATTGCAAGAAGTCAGGACATGATGAACATCATTGTTATAAGAAGGATATTGATGAGTTGAAGAATCTTCTTGAGAAGAATAGAATCAACCTACCTTCTAGAATGTCTACATCGGCTTCTTCTTCAAAGGATAAAGGAAAGGATCACTCTTTTGGGACAGATAAAGGAAAGGGACAAGCTCTTTTTGCTACTACAAGTCATGATTCGGGGAGATGGCTTCTAGATTAGGGGGCTTCTCATCATATGGCATCTTCACAGTCTATGTTTTCTACATTTGAGCCTTGCCACATGCCACAGATTTTGATGGGCAATCATACATACATGGATATGATTGGGAAAGGAACCATTGCCATTGGGGATAACTCCTTCAATGATGTGTTGTGTGTACCCCACTTGACAAATAATCTTCTTTCCATCTATCAAATCACACATGGGACAACTAGGAAAACTATGGAGTTCACACTTGATTCAGTTATCATTAGAGACTTGGAGAGTGGAGCTATCATTGCAATTGGGGTAGTTGATCATGTATCTCGGTTGTACTCTTTTTCAGATTTTGGTCCTATTGATGAGGTTGATTCTTCCTATGTTGATGATTCAGATTTTGAGCACTTTGGGCATTTGAACTTGGGGATTCTCACATGTGACCCCATTCTTGAGCCTTGCATTTCATCTCCTTCTATTGATATCACACCACCTATTGCACCTAATGATGCAACTAGTGCGACAATTTTGCCTTCTTATGATTCAGTGTAGCAAGATATTTCATGTCTTCTAGCTTCAATTGATTGGGATGCCTACTTGACAGACATTGCGGGTTTGTTTGTGGACTCCTACATTGTAGATTTGGGAGACACCATTGATGACATTCATCTTCTCTTTCATGAAGATGATCCTTCTTTGATTGTTGCGAGGGATCACTCTGACCCTCTTGTGCATTCTCTACATGATCAATCTTTAGAGGTTGACATGATTGTGGATACTTTTGTACAACACTTGGAGGAAGTCTCTTTATCTTTTGAGGAGACATATGAGTCTTTGGATATTGTTCTACATTAGTCTCCACTTGATCTTGGAGTGCCTTTTTTAGCAGAGTGGCACAGTTTACCACCTTTGGAGGGGGTACCTTTTAGCATGGACATGGGGACACTTGAGTAGTTTTCAGAGATTCCTTTCATCATGAGTATTTTTGCTTCATCTTCCCTTCATGGTTGGGGAGACTTCATGGATACACCTTTGGTTTTGTTTCTTCCTAAGCGGAGGAATGTTGTTCATCATTCATAGAGCAGTTTCTTCATTAATCTTCAAGCTTCTATCATTGGTGCAGATTCTAGACTGAAGGGGGGCTTCCTAGTCTCTCTTCTTCTTCTCTCATATTGGGGGGACTTTTTCCTCACATGGGGTTTTGTTCTTCACATACTTTTATGAGAGTTCTTTGTATCTAGTTTTCATCTCTCTTTTGAGGGAGGGTTTTTTCCCATTGGGTTTTTCTCCCTTTCCCCACTTTGTGAGAGATTTCATTGCATTGATTTTCATGCATTCGCATTTGTACATGGGTACCTAACATGACCTTGTAGCCGAGACTCATCTTGCATTGCTTAGTTGCATTGTAGACTTTAGTGCATTCCCCTAAGTTGCACTTAAGGGGGGGTGTTGGTGTAAATAATTATTCATCTTGGATATTATTACAACTTACTTAAGTTTACATAGGTACATGCATTTCATAGTAGTTTGGGTATGAGACACTTGGGTGTTTGTGTCACATTGGGATAGTGTGTGTAGGAGAATTTCCACTTTCTATGGTGTTGATCTTGTTGTTACTCTCCACATTCAGTGGGTGATCCACCTCATGCGGAATATTATATTGTTTCTCCTACCTACCCTTGTTTCTTATTGAGCCACATGTCATGTTTGTGTGCTCACATATCCATATAGCCTTGCCTATATAAGCAAGCTCATATTCATTGTATGTAACATCGATTGATGATCCAGTTGATCAGTATTTTCTCTTGATAGAATACAGTTTATTTCTATCATCTATTTTGTTCTCTCTTATTTGTGCTTTCTATTTCCTCTTGATCTTGGAAAAATCTCACATGGTATCAGAGCTGGTCCATGTCTCACAATTTTAAATGTAGATATAATAAATTATAGAAACTACACAAATGAAGATAAAATTTTCAGAAATCGCCACCAAACTTCAATGCAAACATTTTAAAAAAAAAGTCATAATAATCGGTCCTCAAGGCAAAAAGGACAATTTATAATGGATTTAGTTAATACTTAAGAGAATCTCAAAACCACTGGCTTCATCAATCAAATGTAAATCATATAAATAATAAAAAACGTTTTCAAATGGCATAACTTTTCACAACACAATCACTTTGTGACTTCTTTCAAGTCACCTAAGGGGGAGGAGGGGAAAATGGTTGTCTCAAACCACGTGGATCTCATGAAAATTTCATAATATCACATTAAACATGTCCCACACAACCAGGACAATCATATAATAGTTGAACTATCAATATTAAATCTGCTCCAAAATGCAAATACACTTAAGTTCATCCTCAACCCATGGGGTATATCCATCAAGGGATAGGTTTCACTATGAACTAGTGAGCATGGCTCTACATGTGGGGGAGTCTCAAGGACTAACATTGTTCAAAGTCTTCACTCAATGAAGATCCTCTATCTCTCAACAAGGTGTGCATCTCATATAGCAGAAAGAAATTAGCTATGGAGCACTACCAACATAGAACTTGATTGTAAGACTCCAATGGAGGTCCTCTATCACAAAAACCATAATTACATGGTGTGCATCCCATATAGGGAAAAATATATTGCGAAGATACTACCCGCATAGTATTATATAACACATGATTGTTAATATTTATTTCCAAACACAAGTACTTCACCATCACATTGAGATTCATTGATACATAATCTTTGTTTACATATACATAATTTAGGTGTATCACCCATGGTGTCTGTTGGGACTGATTAAAATTGAGTCAAATTTTGTAGGCCTATTTCAAATTTTTGCTTTTCATCTCCGAGCATCTTCAAATAAGTCAGTTTGAATGGCCTAGTTAGCAAGGGGGTTAAAATGGAGCCAGTTGATTTTCAAGGGGTAAGGCTCGGGATTCATGTCCCACACCTTTCATTTGGCCTATTCAGTGATGTGCAACTTTCAGAATTCAGTTTGGATAAGTATATGAGGTACCCATTTTGAGGGGTGAGCTGGAAGTGCATTTTAGGCATAAATGCAAATTTTATTGAGTAGCCTAATTTGAGCGATTACATCTTTTGCCCTATTGATTGTCATGGAGAAATTAAAAATGGATTCAATTTTATGCATTAATGTGAGTCACCCTACAAAATTTCAGGTCTTGACGAATCCATTTGCTCAGTTTTCAAAACCGAATCCATTTGCAGTTTGTGTGTTTTGGCAAGTCCCTGTTTCGACAGCTAGTCGGAGCCTTGTTTCGCGTAAGTGTAAAATTTGCCTCAATAAGCGTCATGTCAGAATGTTTGTTCCGGACCAATTTTGGTATAAATGATGAGCTACATTTCAAATTTCAAGCCTCTATCAATCCATTTGATCGGTTTTCAAAAGAGCTCATTTTACCATCAAATTCAATTATCCGCACTCCAGTGTTATATCAATTAATCTGGCCATTTTGCTGAGCGCGCCGTTTGCATCTTGTTAGTCTGTTGATCAATCTGAGAATTCAAAGATTTAATATGTACTTTAAGGTACCTATGTTTCAAATTTGAGGGCCTATAGAGGTCATTTGATATTTTTGAGAAAGGGGTCATGTGTTGCCAGAACATTGACTTCATCAGGTCCGCAGTGTTGACAAAGCTAGTTGGGTATTTTCAAAAATTAATATCTCTTTGCTCGGGACTTGTCTTGAAAAAGAACTTGGTAGTGTTCATGCTTGTATATCAGAGTACACACCTATCAGATGGCGAGCTCCGGAAAGGTGTTTTGACAGGTTTGAAAATTACGTCTTCACAATTAAATGTGAAAATTGTGGCATAATTGCCTAGAAGTTGTAAATTTCAGTCTAATGATCCGAAAACAATGCCGATCGATTCCAGAGGTATGGGTAAGGTCCCCGAAGCATTCCTAAGGTCAGTTGCATGAAAAAAAATAAATTTTAAGCCAAACCCACTTTGGGGCCCGACCTGGCTTGCTGCTTCATGCATCTTTTCAGGCAAAGTTAAATTGTTATTTTCGCAATCATATGTTTATATGATTTAAATATGAAGGAATGGTATTTATATTGTTGAAAAGAAGAGATTTGCGGAGTTTGGGAAGTTTTAAAACTTCAAACAAGTGCGTTGACAATTCAGAACCAGCTTCTTCCCCCAATGTGGCAGTTGAATGGGAAGCTTAAAAGCTTTTTAGCAAAATGAAATGGTAGTCTTATGTGCAGTGTTTGGAGAAGGGAATTAAAACTCCAACAATACCATTGATAGGTGAAGAGCCTCCTTCCTTCTCCCACATGTTGGCAGCCCTCAAAAGATTTCAACAATGGCTGGGGAGTGCAAGTTAAAACCTTCAACATTAAATCTTCAGCGAAATTCAATTGGCAAGTGACAACAACAACAAACCATTAAAAGCTAAAATCAAACAAATGCAATGCGATTGGGACTACTTACCTTCATTATGGTTTTTATTCATGCCTTACACCAGTCTTCCTTGCTGCACGTGAGGTGATTGGAATAAAAATCATGGCTTAGAACTCTCCCAGCAAACACCATTGGGTTTGGAGCAAGGCAGATCACTTGAGATGTAAGAGAGTTTTGTTTTCCTAGGATTTTTGTGCATGAAGTTTTCAACAGCAGATTTAAACCTTCCCAGCAAGCTCCTCATATACTCTCCCTTTGGTAGCAACTACAGCAGCAACCAAGGACCTCCCAGGTGGATGTGTAGATGGTAAGATTGCGTAGAATTCCATTTAAATGCAAACCAGCAACTAAGTCCAGCGTGGTGTATGAAGTTCCCTGGTGGTGGCTTAACCCCCAAGTTCTTCCTTGTCTTTCTCTACCGGTGGTGGATGTGTTTGCTAGGTGTTGGAAGCATGTTCCAAAACAAAGGAAACAATTAATCCAAGTCCTCCTACGTGGCATGTGAAGGGAGGCATAGAAATCATTAAGAAAAGTGACACGCACAGCAGGCAACATGGAGAATATGAAGCAGTGATTAAAGCATTCAAGAAAATGCAGATGTTGACAAATAAAAATTCCAAACACATTCCCAATTCCTCCCACGTGATGCTTGGAAAGGGGCGTTGAAGAAACTACAGAGTGTTTTTTTTTTAAAAGGGGGCAAATCCATTCATCCTCTGCGTGCCATCAATGGAGGGGAAGTAGTATGAAGTTTTTCATAACAAATCTTATTGGCAAACCTATTGGACATGGCGTGAAGATGGAGTTTAAGCATTAAGAAGGTCTTAGACCAAAGGCTCCATGAAAAGTCTCAGAGATTGCTCCAAAATCGTAGTCCCAGGCATAATGCATTATCCCACATTGGCTGGGCGAGAGCATTTTTTGATCTTTATAATAAAAAACAAACCCATCTATAATGTCTAAGCCATAAAGGCTTTTGACGGATGGTGCCTATGGGTGCCAAAAGTAGGCCCACGTGTGAGCATGGATCCCGAGGTGATAGAGGAGATGACTGAGCGATGACCAGGTGGACCCCACGTAGGCACGCTTCTCGAGGCAGACAGGCAAAATTTTGTAGAGAAAGGTCAGGCTAACAAGTGAGTAAGTTCGAGATGGATCAACAGTGCACCCTATTTCGCGAAGGGAAGATGCACGTAGTTTAAACCCCACAAAGTTGCAAAAGCCAGGTGGTAGGTACAGTCAGATGTCTAGCAAGTGGGTCCTAGTGAGGTGGCAGTGATGTGGCACATAGTTGGTGCATAGGTGGTAGTCTAGTGGTGATGACATGGCGGCCAAGTGGTAGTGACGAAGCAGATGACATGGCGGTGATGAGGTGTCATCCCAGGTGGCATCCAGTCAACCCCATTGACCAATCAGATCCCGCCACATGGCAAAGCATCAGAGCACATATGGAGGCAAAAATCAAATTTAAAATGAATAAATGATATACTTTAAACTATAGAGAAATTCAAAAAATTTAAATGATGGGTCCATGTTGAGGATTAATTCACCCAGGGCTCAAGTTTTGGCCAAAGTATAAAGTGTTATATGTTTTCAGAAAGCTCTCAGAGTGAGGAATCCGATTATGAGGTTAATTTTGACAAATGTGGGACATTTTGGAAGTAGTATCCATGGGAACAAAATTCAGTTAGAGGGGAGACACTTGGCAATTTTCAGTTGTAGATTTGATTCTCTTCCCTCTCCTTCTTATTCCCCATTCTTCTCAGTTGTAGGGGTTCCAGTTTTTGAGAGATTTGCTCCAAGGGAGAAATCCGAAATTGTAGGTTCCAGTGATGGCATCCTTTTATCAATGCAAATGATAGTGTGTTCATCTATGTTTTTAGTGTTGTCTTTACTGTAGGTTTAGTTTTAGTTTCCAGGTTCACGCATATGCAAGGCATGTGTGAGTTTCCATGAAATTGTCTCCAAAATGTACTCAGATTCATATAATTTCATATTATCAAGGATAATTTGAGTTGTCTCTTTTAGATTCCTCTAAGAGTGTAATGTTGTCTTTTTGGTATTCTTCAAGGAAGGATTTAAATCCTAAAACCCAGCAATTTATGTTTTCTTCAGTGATAGGAGTCAATATCTACTATTTCTTCTTAGATCCACTAAAATATAATAGGGATTAACTATTAGTAGTTATAAGGTCTATTTAATTTATGAAATCACAAAGATAAAATTTTATAATAAACAAGAAGGAAGTCACATAATATATCATGTTAAAGTTCACAATAATAAATACTGAATTAAGAAGTTATGACGATATGATTCTCAATAAAAAAAAAGGATTTCTTCTTCTTCTTTTTCTTAATAATATAAGAATATAGTAATTATTAAATTAATTTTATTTTCATAAGAGTCCCACCATTAACTCCTTGGATACATGTAGGTGATGAATAAGAACACATGATTACCATAAGATTATTAATATATCACCAATTAAAAAAATGCATCATGTAATGCCTCACCAAGAACCCTAAAGGAAAACAACACAACTAGGCAACTAAAGGGTGAAATATTTTTTTTAAAAAAAGATTAAGTTCATTAATTATAACAATAGAACATTTAATAACACAGTAGAAGTTTAACACATGATTTCCTAAGGGTTACAAATGAAGATTAATTCATAGATTATTTTAACACCATGGTTAATCCAATTGTCCATTTAATAAGGTAAATTAAATTCTTAAGATTAAACCTACACATACATCTAAATTCCATAATGAAAGAATCAAAGTATTCCAATGCATTTATTTATACATATTTCATTTATACACAAGATCAAAGCAACTGAATTAACATACATTCCATCGATATAATATTACAATATCCATAAATACATGGCTTCCAAATAGACCATGGAATCCAAAAGTTACAATATCAAGGTTACATTAAAAGTTTGATACAATGACCACAAGGTCTTAACTGAACAAAGATCATGAGCATGAGTTGGTACATGAACCACAAACCAAGAAACACCAGCAAAGCCTTTCCTCGCCTGAAGATACAATCCAGAAAATCCGATGGGAAGTGTCACTACCACCAGACCATGTGATCCCAAAATGGAGCCACCCCATCGTGCTAGGAGATAGTAGAAGATCCTCAAGCAAGAAAAATAAGACAAGTATGATAGAATTAAATGACTCTGCAATCATCCATGTGACTCAACTCACAAACACTAGTGACTCTAAGGAGAGAGTGTCATCGCATGGCTTAAGGTAGTTACCCTAGTAGCCCTCCATAGGTCCCGACCCCATCTTGGGTTATCCTGGTAACCTCTCTCGAACCTCCGGCTCCATCTAAGCCTCATGTGGACCCTACCAATCCTTTCGTGAAGACAAGGTGATAGGTTTGCCATTCCAGGCCTTCTCACCACATCCTGAGCCTATACAAGCACTCAACCATGTGCGAGGCACATTATCTTAATTAATATTTTAACTACCCACCCCCTAATCAATTATTAGGTTATCACTTTTTAATTGACTTTCGAGGTGTTATCCTGCCATCCACTTCTAGCACGACCCCTGCTTGAAAGCCACTCTCTCTCATAGGACACTAACAGGAAAGGTTTCTCTATGAGAACTCTATGGTGAAATAGATAGCCATATCTAATCCTAACAAACCACAGGTGAAGAATACACAATCACTAACCCAGGATTGACCATTTGGAACAAAACACACAATGGCTCACATCAATAGGGTTATACAACAACACCTGACCAAGGGGTATAACAACATATGACATAATGACAACTCAACCAGAATTGCAACGAAATCAAGCTTGACTGCAAATACCATTTACACAAAATCCTAATACAGGCAATCTTTTCTTTAAACAGCCAATAGCAAAAAATATTTGCAATTAAAGATTTTCTAGAATATAAGAAAATACAACTATATTAATACAAGGAAATCAATGTTGTCATTTGTCCAATAAGGTTAAATAAAATTACATAAAAATTAACCCCTAATTATATGTTCATGATTAATTTATAAATAAATCCGATTAGCTTATATCAATAATCAAAACTAAATTTCAAATTATATATATATATATATATATATATATATATATATATATATATACATAACTATAAATATTCTTCGAATATAATATCATGTAATTATATCACATTAAAAATATATAATAAAATGAAGATTTAATTTTGCAATAACTTTCATTTTCAATAATTAGGAAATAACTTTATTCCAAAAATAACATAATTAAAACCACAGAAAATACTATATATATATATATATATATAATATTATTATTATTTTTTAACGTATTAAAAATTAAATAAAACTGAATTATAAAACTCTGGCATGAAAACCAAAAGTACCAAACTTTGCACAAAATTTAACATAGGGAGAAGCAAATCATTATAACCCCTTGCTACCGCACGGTAGTAGGTACTACCGTAGGTAGTACATGCTACCTTATGGTAGTAGGTTCTACCACTGGTAGCACTGCTACCGCATGGTAGTAGGTTCTACCGCTAGTAGCATTGCTACCGCATGGTAGCAGGTACTACCATAGGTAGCACTGCTACCTTACGCCGATAGATGTACTACTGTTAGTAGTAACTACTGAAATTTTATATTTTTAAAATTTTTTCTTTTAATTTAAAATTTACAATAGCATAAAAAAATATAATAAATTTCATTTTCCAATAAAATTTATTTCTCACCAATTTATTTAATACATTTTTTTTCCCAAAAATAATTAAATAAAACAATTTCCCCAAAACTTTAATAACCCAATAAATTTAATTGAAATTAAATTTATTACCATAATAATTAAATAATTACACAGAGATGCACAAATACTAAAAAGGACAGCCGTAGCCAAATATCGAAACAAAAATCAAACAAGATGGAATATTTTCTCTAATAAATTCCATTTCTCCCAAAACTTGCAATTTTCATGCACAGTAGAAATCTTGAACTTTTCCCAATTTTCTCAAAATTTTAATCTACAAACACCCAGGAAATAACTTCTTTCCATAAACTAGAAATTAATTTCAAGAATGGACTTTAACCAAGAACAAGAAATAACCAGAAAGGATTTTGACAAATGTTTTTAACACACATCATTCAGAAAGAGGAAAGAAATAAAAATATTTTCTTTAAAAACAACCAGAAGAAGCCACCCAACCTGGTATAGCTGTCCTGGAAGAACTTTGTCGAAGAGATTCAATCTTTCAAAAGGCTTCCAAATAATTTTTCTTCAAAAAAATCTCTACCTCTTTCCCGTGACTCTCCCCAAAATAAAAAGATATCTTCCCCTTTTAAACCAAAATTTTAGGTTGCATATATTTTTCCCAAAAACCCTAATATTTAATTTTAGTAATTAAAAGCAATTTTCTTTTCTTTTCTAATTCGTAACAAAGGAATAAATTAACATGCAATAAGCAAAAATCATTTTTTTCTTTTCTTTTCTCATGCAAATAATTAATTTTCTAAAACAAGAAATTAAAGCAATACTTTAATTCTAATTTATTCTTTTATTCATTTATTTATTATTTAAAATTCTAGGAAACAATAAATGAAATTAATCTAATTTATTTTTCACTAAAATTTAAATAAGATATAATTCGAATACAATGCAACTTGCAATCTAATTTAATAACTTCTTTTAATTAATTAAATTTATAATCTTAATTAAGTCGACCGTAGCCACTACTCTTCCCCCACCTCACCCTCCTCTCCCCCTCTCCTCCTTTTTTGCACTCTCCTGGGTTGATGACATACCTCTCCCCTCCCTTAAAGCCAAATGCATATATGCATCCCTCAACGAGGCAGATGCCATTTTTCTTCACCTAAATAGTTGTTGGGATCTAAAATGGGAACCAAAGGAATGGAAAGATAGGTTAAGTAAATTTTGGATGACTCAAAATGAACTTCAAAAACAATTCTTTTCCTGGAGACTACTGTTAAATAAACTCCCCATTAAAGACAAGGAGGGTAACTACCTAAACTGCAAAATATGTAGAGTACCCAAAACTATGAAACATACCTTTTTTGATTGTCACTTTGCAAAGGAAATATGGAACTTGTTTGGTCTGAATCTGGAAACTAATTGTGTTGAAATCATAAATGTTGTTTTAGGCTACATTAAGGGCTATAGGAAAACTGCAAATATCTTCTGGTCCTGTTTATCTTCAGAAGTTCTTTGGCTCATTTAGAAATACTGTAATGATGATGTCTTTAATAATAGCACCAGGCACCTCACTGAGTCTCTTAGGAGACTCATTTTTTATACTATTTCAATGCAGATTATTGTGGTTATAAAGTTAGAATCAGAAAAGTTTGATAGATGGATAAAGGAAGGTGCCACCACTGTTTACATCTGAGAGCTACCCACGGCTTCACATGGGAGAGAGATGAACCAAGAAAGGCTGCATTTGAGCAAGCACTCATGGCCTTCGTGAGACAGATGGACCGTAGACACCTACACATGGAGATTTCTCAGGATGAAGCTGACTTGCTTCATGAGCGCACCTCACACCCCCACAAGCAGGACATACTTGATGGCTGCGTGGAAGTATGGCAGGATGGAAACATGGGCTGGTGGCCTGGATCCCACCAGTGGGACACAACTTTGCTCCATAATCTGAAATCTCTTTTTCATAGTCCTTTAGAACTCTCTATTTTTGTCATTTTTGTTCATATAATTATGATGTAATTATTGTAATCATCTTCCCATAAGTGGAGGTGCTTGTGAAACTGTATATTTTTGGTGTATGCACCTTCCTACAATGCCTAGATGTGGCTAAACTCAAACATTTCTGATGATATGTAATGGCTATATGATATCTGATCCAAAAAAAAAAATTATAATCTCAATGCATAAAATACATAATTCAAAAATACCAACTATGAGATAACTCCATAAATTTAATTAATTAATTAAATCCACTAAACACACAAACTGAGAAAACCCCAAGCAAAGACTTAGAAAAAGTCAAACGACAATACACGAACGCTGAACAAACTGACAGGACGGCCAACTGACAACACTCACAAGAATGTAACTGGTTAAAATAGGGTCAACTACTACCTCCTCCACTTCCATTAGATAATATAAGGCACGCTCAGACCTGTGAAGCCAGGTGGAGATGATACCCCGTACCTACCCGGTACTTGTACCTGCAATATCCTGCATCACCGAGCCACACATGCATATATACAATATAGAAAACATGGCATGCATACCGATGAAGGAGAATCGCGACGTTCCTTGTCTCACTGGAGTGAGTGAAGGAAAATCGTCCCCTTGCATCCAATAGACTCACAGACATGCAACATATAATTACACATTGCATAGATAAAGTAAAGTGTCAGTGCATAGAAATAATCCATAAAATACCATAAATCACAAGTACTGAAATAATGCAAATAAATTATGCATCTCATATCTAGATAAAGCATGAAACAATGTCATACAAGTCTGAATAACACATCATGGTAATGTATCCACTGAAAGTAAACAATAGTAAAATATGAGTCTAATAATTTCAAACGAGGAGGGGTACTACACATTAACACCTCTGAATAGTCTAGACTTAGTATTACAATGAAAAATATGGATTAAATAAAATCTAGATCCTAACTCAACACAGTGACCATTTTAATAAAATTATGTTCATTGCATACTCCAAAATATTAAACTTTATAAATTTACATCGAAAGTTTCCCAACATCCTCCATTTCAAAAAAAATTCCTTTGAATATACAATGCAAAAACATATATTAACCTAGAATTTAAATATTATACCCCCTTATAAATTTTCAAAATAATTGGTTTAAATTCTTTCAATATTTAAGCTTGTCAAAATATATAATCAAATATTATTCTTATACATGAGTGATTTACCCAAAATAGTTTCATAAATTATAGGTTTGCTACTCATAGCCCAACAAATATAAAAATTCACATTCTTTAAACCTAACATTTCTACTAAACATAAATACAAAAAAGGACTTGGGTTTATCAAGCACCTAGACATAAGGAAAAATGAATCATGGACAAAAGTCTATAATTAAAAAATGACAATAGAATTATCTTAGGTCTAGAATATACAAATAGTTCTTTAATTTGAACACTATAAATTTAAGATGATGAATAGGGGGAGTAGAAAGGGTTTTTGGTCAAAATATACAAATAATTTTTTAATCTGAACACTATAAATTTAAGATGATGAATAGGGGGAGTAGAAAGGGTTTTTGGTTAAACTAGAAATGGAATTGAAAAAAATGATATAAGGCCAACATAGCATACATGATACTCAAAAATTATAACGTATGCATGAGGGACAAAAATCAATCCACCATGCATAAAACTTCTAAGATTAATTCAAATATAGTTTACTAAAGAAAATTTAAAAGGAAATAAAAATAAGAGATACAGACATGATGAAGAGTTCAATAATGTACATAAAACTATTTATTGAGTCAACGTTATCAAATTGGTTACAACTAGGGAACTAGTATATTAGCGGAAATTAAAGAGAATTTGAAGTACAATATTTTGTGTCAAATAAATAGTCCACTATAAGTTTGACAATGGAAACTAATCAAAACATGTGATAGGTCTAATACAATATAATATATGAAGCCGATGATAAATCACAAAAGATGTATAATAGTTATGACATGAATCAAGCTATTATTAATTTGTGTCAATAATAGTAACATAAAATGCATGCATTAGTGTATTATTATCATTTATGTATAAGCTCTTCATATGATAACATAATGGAATCCACATTTGAAACTACATGTCCACTAAAAATAAATGACTCTATAACGTGGTTAAAAATAATTTGCATTGTAACCCAAATAATTATCTAGAAAAGAGCCACTAGTATCATCTTCGCAAAATAAAGCAGTATTACTATGGTCATAATACATGTATGCTTAATAGATATCAATCCCCAAAATATATAAGAAGAGCTAGCAATGCCATGTGAATGTTAAATTCTTGTATCATCGTCACTAGAATCTTAATGAAAGTTTGAAGTAATAGAGATACAAGTAATAAAATTGATATATTAACAATGAGAACTAAAATTATATATAAAATATATACTCATACTATCTATTGTGATCACATGTAGAAATATCCTTAGACATATGTTGAGGGAAAGTGATAAGATATTATTAATATAAACCAAATTACTAAATCATAGGGAGGGATTGTTCTCAAATAGAAACCGTTAAAAATTAATTAGTAGTTTTAAGAAGCGGAGATATAGGTAACAAGAAGCTCAATGGTAAACAATGTATGTAAGTAAAAAAATCATAGAAACACATTAAAATCTATAATAGAAGTCGAGGTGAATGGTTGATGGAAATCCATCATAAAGATATAGAAATGGAGATTAAAAACTATAGTAAGGTTCAAAGTGAATGGTCCATGAAAATCCATCAGAAGCAAATAAAAATGGAGATTAAAATCTATAGTAGAGATCAAAGTGAATGGTTCATGGAAATCCATCCAAAAAAAAACAAAAACAGAGATTAATATGAGGGTGAAAGGGTTAAGATAAAAACACATAATGAAAAAAGATCTACCACAAATAGAAACAAATCACTAAGATATACATCATAATTATCTCTAATGTAAAAACTAATATATGAAAAACACGAAAATTTTAACACTACTTAAAAAGATAGAAACTATAAGAGGAGACCCTAGATCATGTAAGAAAGTCAACTTCACCAAAATGAAGAAAAATAAATAAATAACCATCAACTAAGTGCTAATTTCTTTATTACTTTAAATATTCATTCTTTCCCCGTCTACCAAAATAGACTAAAATAGACACTGGTGGCACAACAATAACCATTAAAACGTTCAATTTATATTAGAGATGGACTACACATTCAAGACGTGCTTAAAATAACCAAAAAGTCTCTGTAATTATTTAATCTAAATATGCTATTGGGCAATGTAAAATCTAACTATAACATCTAAGAGTATAAAACGTCATAACACAAGCAATTATTAATTTAATAAAAAAACAAACAAAATACATTAAAGAGTTGGTATTAATAGAGATTTAATGTTCTAAAAATCAAACGCTAACTAGAATAAAATATAATATCGTCCTTAAAAAGAAATCCATCCAATCTAGAGCAAAACCATCTAGCCCTAAATAATTCAGAATTGATTCTGACGAGCTTAACAAATATCAAGTCATGATTCAAGATTGAACAATAATAAATTCTACTCTACTTCACTGCATACACAGTTTGAATAAGTGTCATAACCAGAAGAGCTGTCGCCGCCAAAAGAGACACAATATACCACGGCTTTGAAAAATACGTTTGGTGAAACTCGCTCATCAACCGATTCCATTTATTTTTGTAATGCTTTCGCGCGTCTGCCATTACCTCGTCAAGCTGAGGAATTGATTCAAAATTTTCGATTCTATCACCATCAGGAGGTTCAACTGTCATTCCAATTGCAAGTTTGTTGAACATGCCAACTATAACTTCATCACTGCCGACGAAGCTCTTAATGATTTTGGAATCATGAAGCAAGGCAACATCTTTCTCTGAATCAATTAGTTTATCTAAGAGATTTACATAACTTGAAATCACAGGTTTTTTTGGATTCGATGAACACCTTTGACACTCTTCATAAGCAACCAGGTTCCGCAGCAATGTTTCTGTCCTATACTTTACCGTGATTTGAGGAAGGAAAAGCTTACTGATTCCAAACTTTGTCTTTTGAAACTTGATAGGGCCTGATTTAATTTCAATACCAGCGTTCTCTAATTTTTCGGCACAAGGGATATACCTCTCTAATTTTTCCTTATCTTTGTGAGGTTGAGCACCAACATTGGAAGAAGGTAGTTGCTGATAACCACATCTATAAGCAGTAGACAATTCTGACCTAGACGATTCTGCCCTGAACGATTCTGAGCTTGGAATTAACCGATCACTAATCACCATTCTATACAAATCCAATAAATGACATGGATTTTCCTCAATATATTTTTCCAGCTTTGATTTTATATCCTCATCATTTTCCTGTTTTGAATTGAAAGGAAATCCTTTAAACGGGTTGGAGTTGCTCAATATTCTAGCTAATTCTCTTTTTGCATCAGCAAACTCCAATTGAAGTAGTTTGATGAGAATAAACATAGGAACCTGATTTTGCAACTTCATAATGTCAGTTAATATAGCACTATGCATACAGTTCTTGTAACCCTTATTTTGGAAAACATGGCTATAGCAACCTTGGATATTCTGATCATCTCTTGTTTCCGCTGCACACTTGAAGAATTCAAGAATGAAACAGGCATCATCTGTCATCATCCACCACAATTTTTCTCCATCGCAATTTATTTCTTCTTCTTCATAGTGCTCCCTGATTTCTTTCTCTAACTTTTGAATCTCTTCCATCAAACATTCTTCTTTTTTGTTTATCCGTGTCGCTAATCTACGAACAGCTTGACGTTTATATTTATCCATTGTACTTTTTTCACCTTGGTGGTAAGGACCTAACGATACAATGCAAGGAACATAAGCATCCCTATTACTATTGATCATCGGGTCAGGCACCTTAAAAATACACACCTTTTCACCCCCTTGGCAGATATTACGCGAGCCATCGCCTTGTCGTTGGCTTCCACAACTTGATACAGGAATATCATTTTGTTTACCCTTGATCACAGAACTATGGTTGTTTGAAAGAGCCATGTCTTTTCTGCCTTTTTTATCTTTCACACCACTGTTCGGACAATGTTCTGCAGATCTCTGCATAGAACATGGCAAACCTTTGTAAGAGAGAAAAACAAAAGGGCAACCTTAAGATTCAGAATCAATAGTAGCATCGAAAATAACATTGAGAATCAGAAAAAACAAATGGAAACAAAGGCAATCTGTCATCGACGATCGTATAAATGCTATGGCTATTTTAAAAAATATTTTTCTCAAAACATGCTTCCACCACTTTTAGTTTTAGTTCAATGAAAGTCCCTCTATATTTACGCTGAAGGTGAATAATATTTTGCATTACTGTTTATGACTCCGTAAAATACCTTTGTACAAGAAAACAATAAATTTAACCTACTATGATGATCATAAGTTGCTTTAATATATTATATGCAGTGTACAAATTTAATCTACTATAATGATCATAAGTTGCTTTACATAAATTACATTAAGTGATATTATATTTCCTCTTGATCCACATACTCTGACACTCTCTCAATTGCTCCTCTTTCTCCCTCTAGAAGTATTATATCTTTTCTCCACAATAATTTACTATTCCAGCATAGAAGCTGAAGAAAGTGGGAAAATTTTTCATATCATATATTTAGGAAGGATTCTATTGTTTATAATATATTGTAGAGCACATCTTTTGAATTATAGTTTGTGATATCCATTACTACCAATTAGCTTTTTAGTCAATTAGCTTTTTGGCACCTTGTTTTAAATTGCATTATGGTTAAGTTGGTTTTAGTATTCATTTGTATAGTTTTTGTTGCATAGATTTTTTTTAAGTAGTTTAAGAGGAATGTTAGAAATACTTAATATTAAGTCACTTTGAGGGGAGAAACTTAAAAAGGTTATCAAGAAGAACACAACTCATAATATTATGATTAAATAACATTTACTACCTTGTCGAAATACCTTAATTATTCCTTAAATATCATATAGTTTATAAATTGACATAGATACAAAAATGTAGCACCTAGAATGGTCTAATTATCTAAATAAGAATATTATTATGATGGTATAACTTAACTAAAAGTTGTAGTAGTGATGAGATGACTACACATTAACATTACATGAGAATTTATGAGTATTATAGGCTTAAAATATATTTTTTAAATTTATTTGTCAATGATCCAATAAAGAAATAAATGGTTATGACTACAATATATTCCTTTTTTTTTTCTAAACAATAATTATCTAGGTGATTATAAATTTTAAAGTAAGTTCTTTAATTATTTTTTTATTTTATTTAATACATTATATTCTTTAATAATTTTACTTTTTTAAAGATCCATATACTTATGTTGAGAATGTAGAATTAAAAATGGTTACTTAAGTTATTTAAAATATGGATACTTCCTTGGACTTTTTACTTCTTGAATCTCTAATATATATATATTTTTAAAAAGAATCTTCAAAAGCTTAATTACAAAAAAGAAAATACGAAAAATGTTAATAATGTTACCTCCACTTCTAATATTTTTAATTCAAAAATCAAGATACTAGACAATTTAAAATTTTAACTATAGATAATCTATCTCAATGTTTAATGAGTTTTGATTTAATTAAACTTCTTACCATTTCTCTATTATCTCCACCTTGCAGACTCTTTTTGGGAGGTATTTCATATGTTTTTATCAATAGCATATGATTAATGCTCATTTAATTCATCAAAATATGATATTTAAAGAAATATCTTATTTCAAATTTAGTAGATTTGTTAATTTTACAACAATTTTTTACAACTTAGTCAAAAAGTGACTTTGGTGTTAGTTAGAAAATATTCATAATAGTTACAATGGTATAACAATACATGTTTTTGTTAGAGTTATAATCTTATCATTTCAATATATCTTCTTGGATAAGAATGTAAAGGGAAATTTCCTTCAAGACTCATAGTTGCTTAGTTGCATGCCCAAATCCTAGATTGTAGTTCCTATTCTAGTTGGCCTCTCTTGCACTATAAATTTTCTCCTATGAGTTGATAATCATGGAGATTAATGGAATTTTTATATTAGCATATTTATTCTACATTTAATGTTTCCATCTCTTGCATATTAACCATGTATTAGCTTCACTAACATAACCATGCTAGTACTATAATTTCTATAGTTGATTCTCAGTTTCTACATGGTACAATAGCCTCATTTTGGATGAATTTTTACTTTGGTTGCAATTTTTAATTAAAAATATTATTTCTTTGCAACAAGAATATTGTTGTTGTTGTTGTTTGTTTGGTTTTTTTTTTTGATCATTTTGTGTGTTCTCTATACAAAGTGTTTGTAGTAGACAACAAAAAAGATATTTAAAGATCACTTGAATGGTTTAGATATTTCATTTAATTAACATTGGTGTCTCTTTTCTTGTACATGGTGAGCTAAAATTCTCACATAGTGGATTTTTATTGAGACTACATAAGCATTATTACAAATTGCAGTCTTTTTTGTAGGATCCTTTGGTTTATTCAAAGCTATATATTCTCTATTGAAGACATGTGAATCCTACAATTAGTGATCAAAAGGCATCCATTGTGCAAGTTAAATTTTGGTATGTAGTTTTTGCATGAGATTTTTAAATGTGACTCTTATGTGTTCTAATTAATTAAAAATGTGTTAGGTCCATACCATTATATATCCATAGAAAAATGATGCCTAGGGTGCATGACAGATGTATACCTTGTTAAAGTATAAATACCAAAAATTAGAAAAGAACCACCAAGAAATAGACCAAGACCAAGGAGATGGAAAAAACCAATAGACGAAAACCACATAATCTATTCTACTGCCAAAGACACAAAAATATGGTCTATTGGGCTGAGGGGTTACCTTCTTGCCAATATTTACACAATCCTAAGAAAATATCATAGTAAAAGATTTTTTTATTAGAGTCCTTACCAGAGTTCAAAGTACCAAAATCTAGAGTATCTTTAACCATAGATACAAGCAGCTCTAATGAAGTAGAAGGGGATAGACTATGTCTCTTACACTTAGCTTTCTTGTGGTTGATTTCCTCCTAAAGAGCTTGTAAGGAAGCAAGCTCTTTAGGACCATCTCTTGGCTTCTCTTTAACATATCCTCATTTTTTTCTTTTAAGGATCTCCTAGCTTTCCTCCAGATCTATAATAACATTGTTCTCATTTCTTTGAGATACCTTCTCGATAAGGTCTTT
This sequence comes from Cryptomeria japonica, assembly GCF_030272615.1. Lineage (NCBI taxonomy): Eukaryota > Viridiplantae > Streptophyta > Pinopsida > Cupressales > Cupressaceae > Cryptomeria > Cryptomeria japonica. The sequence continues at coordinate 164,372,773 of NC_081411.1, read as the reverse complement.
TAGAATTCCTTCTACTTTATCCTAATTATCTAATTTACCAGCCACATTGCTCACAACTTCCTAGATCCATTCATCCTTCTCCTCCACAACCAATTTGTTTGTCCTAGCATTTACCTTAGCCATAGCCTCAAGTCTATTAATCTTCCTGATTGTCACATTAAATTATGATAAAATCCATTTAATTACTAGGTCCTATTGCTCAACATGGTCCTCCAATTTTGCAATGTTTGGTTCCAAGTTAAGAGGGCTAGTCTTGGTGTCGAGAATCTCCTAACTAGGGGGAAAGAAGAAACCCTCTTTAGAAGAGGTAGGGGACTAGTACGACTTTGAATCATAGGATGAGTCAAAGTCCTTGCACAAATCCTCTTCATCTAACTCCAATATCACCACATCCTTAGGAGGTAGATTAGGATAAGTCTTATATTTAGCTTATCTAATAGGATTAAGGTAGGTAGGGACAATCTTAGGGCTATAAGTGGGATTGGGGTTTTCTATGGGGGGGCCAGAAAACTCAACCACTAAATTTGGGTTTGGTGGGTGCTAGGAGGACTTAACAGGGACCCACTAGGAGGGGCTAAATCAAGATAAAAGTTATAGAGTCTAATAATTAACCCTTGATGGAGGGGAAGGGAATTTGTAGACTTAGTTGTAGCAATAGATTGAGAAAGTGAAGAGCAAGCCTAGTAAGTGAAATTCATTCTAATGCCAAACCTAAGGTGGTTTAACATCAAGAAAGGATGGGTATGGAATATTTTATAATGCCCATTTAAAGTCAATAATCTAGTCAACAAAAGGGCAACATATTTCCAAATACTAGGTATCTCTCTTTTCTATACCCACTTCATAATTTAGAAACCCCTTCACTTGCCTTGAAAAATCATTTAAATTCCTCCTTGTAAGATCCTTCAGCGTCTTGGGGAAGGCTATGCCATCTTGCAAAAGCCCAATGATGGTGGAAATCAAATCTATAGTGACTCTAAAATAAGCCTTACCAATTATCACTACCCTTCTACCAAGCTAGTGCAAAATTATTGGATAGCTTCAGAGTGCAAAGTTTATATAGGATAACATTTGTCTAAGCACTAAAATAATAAAGTGTGAAAAAATCAAGGGGGGTTGTTCATGCACTTGCTCTTAATTTTAAAGTGTCAAATCTAGGGTGATATTTACATCTGTATTTCTTTTCACTATCATATTCCTTATACATGTATAACACTCTTATTCTATAACCTCCCTTAAATTGCAAATTAAATTTCTAAAGTACTAAATTAGTCAATAGTTTCTTATTCACAAAAAAATACTAATATTAAGGGGGTTCCATATATTCTCTTGTTTAAATAGGGTATTCTAATCATGAATTGATGAAAATTTCCACATATGGGGGGTTCATCACGGTTTGGCATTTATTTCCATTCTTCTATTATAAAAATAATATTATATAGCTGTTTCATCTTTATAGAAAGGGATTGATAATTGTTATCTATAGTAGGATCTATTGTCTTATCTTCTTAGACTCATTCCTAAACCAAGCAAATATTAAGAAAAAATAAACTCTTATAAATGATACCATGACCCTAATTTCCCATCTTATGTGGACTTTCTCTCATTGGATGATCACTCTACTTGCCACATATATTGTTGTAAACACTTCTCCATCACTTGTTTCTTCATCCAAAGCTTCTTCCTCGAGAACTTCTAGAGAATCATTGTAGAAATATTTTTATACCATTTTCCCCAACACATTGGTATAGATTTTAATTGGATATTATATCTTTGTTTCTATAGAAATAATTTATAGATTGGAAAACTACATTCTTGATAATTATTTCATAGAAATCCTTCTAAAAATAATATTCAAAATTTCATTGTAGTGGGACAACCTTTATCTTTATCATTTCTTTCATTATGAGTCATATAACTACATGATATTTTAGAGACACTTCTTTAAGAGCATCCAAATATTCCTTCTAGCCAAACATTATCACCTAGAGAAACTGAATAATATTTTGAGATTTCATTTTTAGGAGAACATATTATGTTATATTTGGTACAATTTTGTTTCCTTTTCTCTTTTTTGGAGGGAATTTTTTATTGACAATTTTATTCCTTTTTGCATTTATGATAGGTTTTTTTGGTACCTCATTTGGCATAGATTTTAGGACCCAAAAGTTTTTGTACTCAATTAGGCTATTGTAATGGGGTGTGTTAATGTTATAATATTTTATTTTTAATATATCTTCTAATGTAACCTTGCACAGGTTGATTTTCTTTAAGAATTTTAGTTTCTTAGTTGCATGCATACATCCTATATTGTAGTTTTTATTCTAGTTGGACTCCCTTGAATGATAGTATAAGCCTTTTATTGTAAGTTGATCATCATTGAGATTAATAGAGTGTTCCTCTTAGCCTATTTCTTGTTTATTTGATGTTTTCATTTCTTGCAAAGTGAGGATGTGTTAGTATGACTAATTTAGCTTTGCTCATACAATCACCCCTCTAGTTAATTCTTAATTTCTAATGTTTGCAACTCTAAGAGCTCTAGGATATTTAAAATCTTGATTTTTAATGTATCTTTTGTAAACATAATTATATAGGATTTTTTTACTTAAATTAGTAGAATTCAAATAATAGTTCCCTAAATTTCAGTATTAAAATTAACTTGAATTTTTTTAAAGAGAGATGATTAATTTTATAAGTAGCAATTGTCTAAACTAAAATATCATTTTATGTATTGGATTATGGTTGTTACCTATTTTACCTTTCCTTTTCTTTGTAACTTTAAATTAGTATTAAAATAAGATAAATAATTTAATATAAGAAAATGTGTGGATAACAAAATATTAGTCAACACATATTATGTGTAAAAATTTATGATGTATATTTAATTGGTCATCATAACTCATGCAGGTTAAAGGTAGTTTCCATGATATTGTGATAATATTGTATTAATCCTAAAATAGACTAGTCCCATGTATTATTAAAATTTTAAATGAAATATTACAAGGGTTAAGTTGTAAAATTTATTTGTTACAAAATTCACTCTTGTATCAATTATTACATCAAATATTTTTTATATAGAATAAATAGGAATGTTCTAGAATTCCATTATGTCTCTTCATGATTATAATTTTAAATAACCTTGTTGGTAAAATATAATTTCATTCTATATTACAAGTGTAAATAGGTAAACCCAAGAGGCTATCATGTAAATAGAGTAGATGTTAAAAATTTTGGCTAGAAAATGATCAAAACAATTTTTAATTTATAGTTCGAGTTATTTAAATATAGAAACTACTTGAGGGTGACCATTTTATAAGTACAAAGTTAAAGTAAATTTAGGGTATTTACCTAGGCATTTGGCTCCTTTTGTGCAAGTTTTTGTGTTATATGGTTAGTATAAGTGTAATAATTGGAAATGCATTAATATTTGATACTAATAAAGTAATATCATAGGTACGATGTTAAAAAAAAATTTGTTAGGTGTTACTAATATGTGATGACAATGTAGAGAAAAGGAAAATAAACCATAGTTTGATGCATTTGAAATGCACTAAGAAAACTACAAAGGTGCCTAAAATAGAAGTATCTTCATCTATATGAACCACAAGTATCCAAGTATTACTCCAACAAATTTCATATTTGACTTGATTTGGAATTTTTTCTTTTTACCTTAATTCTTTATTAAGCCCTAGAAATGACAACCTATCTATATGGGGCTATCATTCCAGTCAACAAAAAAGTAAAAAAAAATTAAATTTTCATTTTGAAAATATATAGATGTAAAGACAATCGTGTGTGTGTTTTTGTGTGTGTGTGTGTGTGTGTGTGTGTGTGTGTGTGTGTGTGTGTGTGTGTGTGTGTGTGTGTGTGTGTGTGTGTGTGTGTGTGTATGTGAAAACATACATACATACATACATACATACATACAAATATTGTAATTGTAAGTGTTTGGGTTCTAGGCACTTGTTCCCTTTGTGTCTGTGATTATATATGTACACATACACACACATGTATATGTATGTATGCATGCATGTACATATGTACATATGTATGTATATATGTATATATACACACATATGTATGAACAAACAAACATATATATGTGTGTGTGTGTGCGCACGCATGCGCACGCACACGCGCACGTGTGCATGCATGTATGTGCGTACATATGTATATAAAAATATTAAACTGTTCAAATATTATGAAATGTCTTAAATGCCTCAAATATCACTAATTATCTCTTAGTTGCATTTCATCATCTTTAATAGACTCATGTTTCCTTTCTTGTAATAATGTTCATAATTTTCAAAGACATCTTTATTTATGTCATTATATTTTTAAATATTTCCCTAGGTGTACAAGTTCTAAGATCCTCTAGATAACCTAAAAAGACCTATTCATAGATTTACAAATTTAGGTGAATTGCATCCAATATTTGAATATTGTCTCTATTTATCTATGTCAATAGTAATATTCTTAAATAGATGGCCATCCTAAACCATCCTAATCCAAATCCATTCAAACTACCTTTCATTGATAGATACTAGTTAATTCAAAGAGAAAATTCAAGTGTGAAAATTATCCTTCATTATTAGTTAAAATGATACCTAAAAATTATTAATAAAAAGGAAATATTTTCTATTTATATAAATATATCATTTTTTATATATTATACTATTATATATCATGTCTTTTTTTTTATTAGGATAAAATAGGTTTTGAAGGGGCCCCAAAACACTTACAACTAGATAGCTACCATTGAAAAATGGACAAGACTACCTAGTAGTAAACAACAAGTTTTAGAAAGGACTTGAAACCTTCTTGACTTATGGGCATCTCGAACCCAAATCCCAAAGACTGCACAAAGATTAAACAACACTACAACACAGTCACAACCAACCAAACACCAACCAACCATCAAGTGTAAAACATTACAAAATAGGCTAGCCCAAGAAGAGTGTCTACGTCGTAAAATAATAGACCACAAAAATAACAACAAGGGTTTAGTAGGCACCCTTAGCTAACATGAAACATTTTCCCAGACTCCCATAACCTGTAATAGAATCTCTAGGCTACACAAAACCACATAGCCCAAGCCCAACCAAAAACACACATTGAAAAAACTAGGCCCTTGAAAACTACTAGCATCCAACCTATCTCCGAGAAAAACAAAAAAATATAGGTTTTTTCTAGGCTCCCTCAACCATGAGAGTAGGTTTTAGAAGGCTCTGACAACCTACAATGATGGGTTTTTAAAAGGCTCCCATAACCTTAAGCTTGAGAGTGAACATAGTAGAGCACATGATACCCTCCAAGATCACCAGTGCCTCAATAGGTGATAAAGAAGAAAAACCAAATAAAATAACATCCTTTGTTCCCAAACAACCCAGAAATAGGGTGCCAACAACCTCCCACCAGCACCTCCTAGCCTCCACCGTAGCACCCAACTCCACTTAAATAGGAGAAAGGTTATCTCTAACATCATCCATCTCCACCTCAAAAGAAGATAGGGCCACCCTTATAAGGAAAACCAAATAAAATAGAGGCTATAGGGAAAGGGTCATCAAAAAGATGTAGTTTGCACAAACACGATTGGAACAAAGATGACAACTATCTATCAAATCTTCAAAAAAATCCATAGGGCACAAAAAGCTCCAGATGAGGCCTCGAATGGCCTTAGAGAATAAAAAACCCTCCTTCCCTATTATAGAGCCACCATTAGAGGCAAATGCCCCCTCATGACACCCCATTATATTTGTAAAAAATCTCCGACCAAGGGGAAAAACAACAAAGCGTTTGTATAGTCCAAAACAGCTAGACTGCCAGACCTAGTAGAAAGACAAAGGTGAAGGGCATAGAAAGAGACCAATCCACACCCACCACCATGTCCTTAAGTGAATCCCCCAAAGAAAACACCAACGTGCGACAATAAGGCTGCCTTCCAACAGAAGCTTATTCAAAGGGGACAACACTAGTTGCCATAGAAGCACCCAAGGAAGAAGGCACCAAAAATAGCAACCAAAAGAAGGGGAAGGGCATCCAGTCCAGCCCCAATGCATTGCAGACACCAAACACCACAAGAGCCATAAGCAAAGCCCTAAAAAAATGAACGTATCGTCAAGAGTAGCATTCTTTGCAATAAGAAGTGCATCACCCTCTCCATCTTCATTAGAGTTGGCATCCTCCTCCCCCGAAGAAACCCTAGAGCCTACTCTCCTGCCTCTCCCACTCCTTCACTCTATTTGAATTCTTTGATTTGGTGGATTTGTATTTATATATCTTGCCTTGTTAATAATAAATCTCTATTCAAGGTTCCTCTATCTATTAATTAAATCATAATATTACTATTTTAAAAAAAAATAGCTATTTGTTTAATTCTTTAACATAATTGTTCTCTTAATCAATCATTTGGCACTCATTTTAGAAATTTTGCACTATTATTTATGTAACTCTATGATCATAAATAGGTAATGATAATTTATATTTTTTAATACATAATCATTATCTTTATAAAGCTAAGGTTAATGGAAATATTAAATATTAATATTCTTTATTTTATATGTTATAACTTATTTTGAATGAAGTGAGATCTTTATATTATTTAATTCAATATAGTATACATAAAAAAAAAGTTAATTATAAAATAATTTATATTCATCAAATGAGTTCAGTTTATATTTTTATGTTACATTATAGTTATATTTAAATTAGTTAGATTTTAATTTGTGTGTTCTTAAGTTATTATGATTAAATAGTTTGGAGGAGGCAGTGTGGGTTACACATATAGAATAAAAAAATATGAAATCAAAAATTATCTGCTTACTTCAAATGTCTAGTAGAATGATTTAATGTGTATTATTTAATTCTATTTTCTAATTTTCATCAATAATATATATCAATTTTTCATATTAAATGTTAATCTTTTTTTTTTTAATGCGAACCTTGGTGGCACCATTAACAATGCTACAACTTAACCATACATGGAGGGATTGACCCCATATTATATTAACCATTTTTATTAAACTATTCAAAATATGATTTCATGTGAAATTTCTTCTTTTAAATAATTATTTTTAATCTGAACCCCTTCTATTAATGTGTTTCCATTAGTAAGAAGACAATAGTTTTTCTTTCTTTCAAGCTATTAACATCTTTTTATTACATCAAACTCGTCAAAACTTGATCTGTGATAGATTCATAAAAAATTTGTCAAATTCACCAGCAGACTAAATGCTCATTGACTAATTTTCTATTTTCAAAATATCTCCAATTATCTTAATTATAGAGAGACCTAACCAACAATAACAGCATTACAGAAACTCAACACATCCATTTTACAATTGTGAAAACCGTAGCCTAAATTGTAGGGAAGTTACAAGAATATAGAGCAGAAGTGCATGTGATACAATTATACGTACTAATTATCATCTTAAAGTCCTATCAACATATTAAAAGCTGTACGTTTGCCCAATATAAATAAATGATGGATGTTCTTTTCATACAGGTGGAACCCTCTATTCCCTATTATGCGTGAAGAATATCTCCAAATGAACCTGGATAAACTTTGAGAAATACCTCTTTCCATAAACACAGAGATGATAGAAAGACTATCAATAAACATGCAAAATCCTTGTTCCTAATTATGGCTGAAGAGTAACTCAAACTCTAAGTGATGACAACCACCCTGTCTATGGCTACTATGGCAGCACTAGCACACCCAAATGATCGTTCAACATTGTATAATGACAATTTTGTAACTGGTCATTCAGAATTAAAAAGGAAAATAGATTCCAGAAGGCATCGAATGTTAGATCAAATTAAACGTTTTAAATATACGTGTACATTAAGCATCGATTCTATGAAATGAAGGCTATTGTAGTTAAGAATTATGTTTGCTTGTAACTTGTCGAGCACCGCTTTAGGTTTTTTTCATTTTACAACGTCTCTACATTTCTACAATTTATATGGCAAAAATAATAGACAAATTTTATTTACGTTTTTTATTTATTTTTTATCTTATAAAGTTTAAATTCTCTTATTCTCATTTCTTCTAAGATATCTCTTCTCATATATTATTTTAAATCTAAGAATAAAAAACCATTCTTTTCGTTTTACTAAATCAAAACAAGATTATAGATAATAATAATAACAGCTACACAAATGAAAGAAACAAAACAATATTTTCACAATTCAATTTTTTAAAGAAATGTATTACATACCTGCTAGTGCAAGATAAAACCACAAATGTTGAACCGTGGAACTTCTGACTGATGCGCAACTCTCCGAAGCGTGACTATTTAGCCCTCGTTGGTGTGGTATTTATCGGCCTCGCCCCACGCAAAGCCCGTTTTTGTCGACAATAGTGTCAATGATTTTCTGATGCTATTCATCACATCTACCGACAACGTAGTGATTGATATTTTAAAGAGGGCGGTTATTAAAGAAAAAGTAAGGTTGTTATTTGTGTAGATTTGATCATATATCTTATTAGGGAAAAGAGAGAATTTACATATTCTGTAATAAGAGAGTTATAGAGACAAAATGAAATTTTATCATGGTATGTAATGTAATATATTGAATGAGACAAGCAAATCCCTATACAGAAACAAACTTCCACTTTGATAATTTATTTGATTTATTTTCAATATTACAACTTAAAAATTTATCAAACTATCTAATTTGATTTGTTATTTTTTATTTCCGGTATATACATTAAATTAGTAGTAAACCCTAAATACGATTCCTTGATATTTTAAGATAAAGGCACGATATTTTAAGACAAAGGCACGCCGCCAGTGATTTGGTGATTCATTTAAACTTCTTATTGCAACAGAAACCTAATCCAGACATGGCATAATGATAGAACAATGTACCATACCAATGCTATGAGTCAATGCACACTTACTAGGAACAGATCAATGACGTGGAAGATAAATTCGATGTGAGACTGTAGGTGGAAGGTTCAAAGATGAAAATACAATTCATCGCATGAAAGATTAAAAAGGACATGTATAACCTCGATTCTAAAACATGCAAAGAATTTGATGACTTATTTGATCTGTTTTCAATATTGTTATTTAAAACTTTACTAGATCATCTAATTTAATTTGTTATATTTTATTTGCTGTATATATGATACTTTAAATTCATTGTAAACCCTAAATACCATTCGTCCCATCTACGAACATCTTAATCATTGATATTTAAGAATGAGGCACGCCGTCAGTGGTTCGGTGATTCATTTAAACTTCTTATGACGACCGAAACCCTAATCCCAGACATGACATAATGAAGGAACCAATGCTATGAGTCACAGCAAACCTACTATGAACAGATTAGTGACGTGTAAAAGCTGAATCATTTATTGATTAAAACTTCTTAATTTGTTTTCCAGAATGTACACTCCAGAAAGCTCCCACGTTTAACTTGACCTTAAGCTGTAGTTTCAGCTTTTATGAGGAACCTAGTGACAAGATGGCTTTAAGCCCGAGTAAACTGTGGGATCTTTCTCAATATAAATATTAGAAACGTAGTTTAATATGCTTTACATTGCTCATGCATTATGTTATGTGTGGAATCAGCTTTATTTTGTCATAAGAAATTTAAATTAATCACCCAATCTGTACCTGCATGTCAGTCATTTCTTTCTAACAGTCTTGGAGTTGTACATGACTTCTCCGTTATTTTAGCGTTAGAAAGTCATTCACTACATTGTGGGTACATGTGCATATGATTTGCGCCGGTTTTGAGATGGAGTAATGCCCATAAACACCGCACTAATGGTAGCTGAATTGTATTTTATGAACCTTCGGATCGGGATTTTATATATTTTAATTTGATTTTAAATTTTCTTATTTGATTTCAAAAAATTATTCATGAGCCTTCCTTAATTCTTTTCCTCTATATTTATTAGCCTTTTAAAACAGTTTAAGAAAATTTTAAAAGAGTTAAAAGAACCCTTTATTAATTTAAATATTTAATATTAAATGATTAATTAATAAATATAATTATACTTTAAATTATTAAGTAATCAAAATTGATTAGTTAATACAAATTTTAAGAATGAGAGAATTAAGAACTATTTCAAATATGTACATTGTTTTTTATTTACGTATAGAGTGTTCAGTAGATCAGAATAGTAAGAAACAACTCAAAAGAGAAACATTTAGACATCAAATGATCAAACCAACAGCTACAACACAACAATGAAACAATGAAAACAAAGAAGAACTAAGAATAACATAAAAAAGCCAACCTAAATCAAGATGATTTAAATATTAAACATGAACATTGTTACCATTAACAATTATTAAATAAAAATAATTGATGGTGGTGGATTATAAAAGATTACTGATGTAGTAAAATAGTAAATGTTATAAATAAATAGTAAATTAATTATAATTAAATAAAATATTAATTAATAATATCATAAATTACATTATCTAATTATTAATAAATGATATGATAATAATTAAATGAATAATTTTTTGTTTATTTTTTGTCTTTCTTTGAGATAATATTCAAAGTAGCATTGTTTTAAAGAAAAAAAGAATCTAAGAAAATAATTTAGAATAGATCATGAAAGTGATAATATGTTTCAAATGAGTAATTTTTTGTTTAAATGAGAAGATTGATTCTCTATCAATAGACTATCTATGTGAAAACCATATAGATGATCTCTAAAAATAACAAAAATGAAAAAATGTGAAATAAAAGATAGAAAGTGATGGAAAAACAATGATTATGAATGAACTATTAATGATGATGTGTTATGGATTGAGTCACAATATGATGTGAGAATTTGAAAAGGGAAAGATGACGTTGTGATGTGAGCCTTCTAGCCAGGGCCGAGAGGCCTGACAACTTTTTCTATTGCATGGTACCGATTCATGGCACTAGGAGGGAATTTTTTAGTTTGCAAGGTGTGGGGGGTGAATCTCAAGTTACATTTGGTGTCTACCACATAGGCGGTGAGGCTTTTGGTGGCCTTTAGAAGTGCTAGTGGTAGGCTATGTGGGTGCCCCATACAACAGTTTCCATTGTTTTTTCTTCTTATTTTGCGGAGGGAGACATTGTTGACTAGAGCCTTGCGGTTGGGTTTTTTTTCTTGCGGGGTCATTTTTCTTCTGGGTGTTTGTGAGAAGGGTTTCAGGGGTTGTGTTTTTTATTCTTACAATAGATTAGACCATTTAGAGATGTGTTAATGAGAGGTATTGCTTCTCAGCATGGATATTGTAGGCCTTCGAGAGTGAATGGATGTATTGCAAGAAGTTAGCATAGGCCTATGCTTGTGATTCAACCTTCTATTCTGGAGGACAATATTAATTATCTGACAAATTATGCCTCGAAGTGTAACTTTATGGGAATTTGGGTTTCCTTACCTTTCTTAGATTCATGCGCTTGGTGTACATGGAATCTGGAGGGCGACATGGAGGTGATGTTAGCTACAAATAATTATTTTCTCGTGGTCTTTTTAAGAATTGCAGATAGAAATATGGCCTTTGAGGGAATGTCATATTTTTATTATCAAGTTGAGTTTTTTATTAAGCCATGGCATGTTGGATTCAATCCCTCAAAATAATTACCATCTTGGTTCTTGTCTAGGTGTAACTTCCATGGTTTCCATTCGAGTTATAGAGATATGACATTTTTCATTTTGTTGCAGTGTTGCTTGGCAAACTTATGGCCCCGTCGCAACAAAATTTGGACAAAAAGTTAATTACATATACTCATGTTTGTATTGAAATTGATTTAAGAAAGACATTAGTAGACTCTATGGAAAAATAGGTGGGATCCATATCTCGGATTCATTAGCTAGATTATGAAACTCTTCCTTCTAGGTGTCAAATTTGTCATGAATGTGGTCATTTGAAGCGGATGTGCTCCAAAGCTAATTTTGGAAGGTCTTCTAGTCAAGTTCCATCTTGGTCAATTCCTAAATAGAATAAAGGGAAATCTAATATGGTGGAAGATAAAGAGAGATTCATTCCAAACAAAAACCATAATAAAGGAAGATGACGAAAGAGAACACTAGAGGATAGACAGTCTGATGATGTTTTTAATAGATTTGATGCTCTAGATGATTTAGATCAGTTCGATGAGGTTCTTCCAATTGTGTCTATGGACCAGATACCCTTGGAGATACGTCACTTAGAGGTTAAGAAGGATAAAGTGACTCCTGGTGGCTTTCGAGAAGGAGGCTTAGACATTCATATGCATATAGATGCTCCCTTGGTGACCTTTGGGGGGCAAGAGACTAGTGAATGCAAAGAAGGGAGACTAGTCGAACTATTATTATTCAAATATTAATTTGGAAAAAGAATCTCAAGAGGTAGGTGGAAGTTGGATTTGTACAAGAAACCTCTGAAAAAGAATGCACTTGTGTTGCCCCCTAGGTTGGTAGGAAGAAAGATCAAGATAAGGTGAAGTTAATTAGGGAGACTTTGGTTGAGTCTGGTTCTGTGAAGGCACTAGACTTCCATTTCTTTTTATCCTAGAAATGATTTTACTGTAATGGAATGTAAGGGGGTTGAATAACATCCCTAGACAAAAGGCTATTCGACAGTTGATTAGTTCTCATTCTCTTGATGTATTTTTCATTCAAGAAACTAATTTATTAGTGTATAGTATGATAAATAAGGATCATAACATTTGGGATCGAATTCATTGTTAGAGTATTGGGGCCCATGGTAATGCAGGATGTGTGGCTTTCCTTTGGGATCTATGTAAGATTGTTCCTCTATGGTGGATTTCTATCAAGCTTTCTAAATGCATGATTGTGATGAGTTGTGAATCTAGAAAGAATATCCTCTTCACTAATGTTTATGCTCCAAATGATTTATTGGGAAAATACTTGCTTTAGGCTCATATCAGATATGTTCGATCCCTTGCTCCCTTTTTCCCTTAAATCTATTGAACATACGAGAATACTGAGACGAGGAGGGTGGGGGCAGTTGGGGGAGAGGGGGGGGTGAATCAATATTCCCCAAATAAAACACTCTCAAATTTTAAAACTTAATTTGATCTTAATTAACCTTAGCATGAAATGACATATGCAATAGAAATGAAATGCAAAATATACACATCCATAAGAGAGACACCAAAAAATTTATACGGGGAAAACCCAAATCGAAAAAACCATGAAGCAGGTTAGCTCTCAAGATAATATAACTAGTTATATGAGATGATAAAGGCTCACTACCTGGAGGGCTCACTACCCAGATTACAACTTACTACCAAAAGGCTCAATACCAGGGAAAATAAGAATGAACTGAGAGTATTGCATCTATATTTGCATAGGATCAATTCCTGTTAATCTCAGACATCACATCAATTGCTTGCAGTAGATGTGGTTAAGAAAATTAGCAACTCATTCTCTATCTACCTGCTCCAATCCACTTACACTCAAAATACTATTGCACTAAATCTACTTTTCTTCTTCGCCCACAAATATCAAGTTTCTCACTCTATCACTCATCACCTTCTTTTTCACTCATCCTTCACTATAACCAAACATAATATGTATATGTATACATGTGTGTGTATCACCAAGTCAGCCTCAAATACACTTTCCCAAAAGATACTCCAATTATTAGATTACATGCTACAAGAATTGGGGAAAAACAACAATAAAAACATTCAAGGTTGGCCTAACTTAGAATGAACATATCCTTGAATTTTCACAAGAAAACGCTTTTGAAGCATAACAAGCACAATCCAATTCTGCATAAATAAAGTTAAAGACATGAATAAAATATCATCCAAGGATTATCATTAGATATAAAAAACTAGAGGAAAATGGAACTCATACAACTATCAAACATTGCACAACCAAATATATCTTTGGAGCATAAATTTGGTGCATGACTTCCCAAGCATCACAAATAGAATATAGCAATTTAAGGTAATGACCACCAACATATCAAAAATATGCTATCATATTTGCAATGAGACAACAATGTGAAGCACTGCAATTTTAGAGAGAAGTGTCAATTGAATACCATCAGACTACATTATCATTAAAGGAGATACATCTAGAGCATGAAATTTATTATCACAACCAACACCAAAACTTGTACACTATAAGAAACCTTTCCACATACTCACAACATATTTTTGGAGCAATAGTCTACCAAAAGAGTATACCAGCAACATACTTACAACCATTGTTGAATACCTTTCATACATACATACCTATCTTACACTATTCTACACTCTTGATACTTTGCATACTCAGCATATACTACATACTGCAATATCCAGACCAATCTGAATCACCAGGATTAACATCAATTACAACCAATCAAGTATTTCTAACAAGCTCCTCCTTTTTCATTGATGAAAAAACACCCGCCATATCTCCCCCTTAGATAATATTTCCTTAATTCTCCATAATTCTTAATATTTCTCTCAATACTCAATATTTTTCCCATGGTATAGGGTCTCCCTATCTATATAAGCTTTTTTTAAATAGATCCTCCAAGTTTTATCAAGAAATTTGATGCACTATCTCAATAATTCTTGTGGATAGGTAACTTGCTATCTTCAAAGTGGAGTCTTGTTAAGTGGGATATTGTGTGTAGGCCAATATAAGAGGGCAATCTTGTTCTAAGCCATACTAGCATGAATGGTCATTTTTTGTCTACTAAACTCTTTTAGAGATGATGCATCAATCAAGATAAGGACTGGACCTAAATTCTTAATATTAAGTATCTAGGGGGAGTGTATACCAAGGATGTCCCTCGCTTTGATATGACAGGAAAAATTTCTATGATTTGGGACACTTTAAGGAGGGGAGCACAATTACTTAAATGAGGAATTTTTGAATATGTAATAAAGGTGTCGAAGCTTTCTTATTGTATGATTCTTGGGATGGACACCCTCCCATTATTCAATAATTCCCACAATTGCAACCTTTATATGATAGTTTTCTTGCATCTAGTTGGAGTAGATTTGAAGAATTCACTCTACTCAAATTTGGGGGTAGTGGAGGTGGCTCAATGGAAGGAGTAACATGAGTGACCACTAGGAGGTTCTGTGGAAATGCATGAGGAACTTGCTCAAGTTTTGGTAGATAGAATGTGTATCTCTCTTAAAGGAAAGGATGTTCTTTCCTACTTAAAAGATACTTTGAACCTGGGGCAAGTGGAGGTGGATAGATAGAAGGAGTAACATGAGTGACCTCTTGGAGGTTCTATGGAAATACATGAGGAACTTGCTTAGGTTTTGGCAGGTACAATGTGTATCTCTCCTAAAGGAAAGGATGTTCTTGCCTAGGGTCCTAACTTAAAAGGGAAATTATTAGTCATTTTAGGCTACATGGAGCTGGGTAAATTAGCTCATGGAAAAATCAATGTGCCCTAGTGGAAGAGGGTGTGGAATAGGTTTTTTTGGCCTAGGTGTATTTTTTCTTATGGCTTTTTGTGCAAAATAAATGCCTAACTTGGGAAAATCTTAGGAAAGGAGAGTTTCAAGTGTATAACACAAGATATCACTGAGAGGGGGTTGAATTAGTGATTATAAACAATTTCAAATAGTGTGTGCAACCAGTAGATTAATGAAAACACCAACAAACCATAACACACAAAAACACATCACATAACACAAGATATATGAGGAAAACCCAATGTGGGAAAAACCTCGGTGAGAAATCCTATTGGAGATCTACTTCTCCAATCCATCCTCACAATGAAATAACTATTTTACAATATTTAGGGTACCAACCCAAGGAGCACCAACCCCTAGCAATTTATGAGCACCTACCCAAAGGAGCACCAACTCAAGGAGCATAACCCCTGCATTGAGCACCCACTCAGTGAAATACAATGAGATATAAAATCAACACAATGATATGCACTTTGTTACAAATGAGTTTTGTAACACTTGGAAGTTATTCACTCTACTAGTTGAACTCTTTTTTGTCACACTACTTCTTCTCTACCAGCTCTTAGTTTTCTCTATCTAAACCCTCTTGAACTCAGTTTCTTCCTTGTCGGATTTTCTCTCACACTCTCTCTACTATGTGTCACTATCTTCTTTTATCTTAGTGGTTCAGTCTCTGTTGGTTTAATAGACTGTTATGCTCTATAATAGTTTACCAGTTACCTTAAGCTTTTCGGTTACACCTTCCTTACCAGTTTGTCTTCCATCACTCAGTCACTTTGATATTTTGCTATCAATGCACAGACTGATCAACTCTCCTCTAGCATAATCACACTCTCTTATCAATTAGCCTAAGTCTTGGATCTACACATTTATACACATGCTTTCCCACCAAAATAAAAATTCAAACTTTATGTCCCTAGGGTTTTCTTCATGCTAATGTATTCAATGCATGGATTGACTCTTAAAAAAGTAAAAGACAAGATAAATGTCCTTTTATCATAAGACACCTATTTCTCTTGGTGGATTTATGATGAGACAACCAATAGATATAAATATATCCCTACTTATCACAAGGTACTTGACCTTATTGGATCTAGTGTTAGAAGAAGCATTGTGTATATAATTGAGAAATAATAGTTCATTGCTTAGTAAATATCATTCAAATAACACCATGATATTAAATAATCCTGGTGACCTTGAGTGGGTGTAGTATAGGTTGAAAGATAAATCAAAATAAAGATGAAAAGTTTGTAAAGACAAAAAAAAGAAATAGACAAGAAACTATCAATTAGCACATATTAGTTATATCTCATGAAACAATATGGAAAACACTAAAGGATGGATTTATATCATGTTTAATTTAGAGAAGGATAGATCAAGGTTCAAGCCAAGTGATGGGTGATAAGAAAATATTCATGATGGAAAAATAATGTGATGACTATATGTGATTAAAGTTGAATGATGCTTTAATTATTTACATTGAAAATTCATATTTCAATTGTGTTATTTGAAGGGTTCAAATCATGTATTTGTGTTGGGTGTTTGATGATTTTTTCTTATATTGATGGAGTTGCAAAAAATACATGCAATTTATTGACAATGGAAGGTATCCTAGTCATTAATTGAATCAAAACACCTAAACTAAAATTTATTCCAACATAGGTTGTAGTTACCTACAGTCATAAAAATACACAAAATAGAATGGAGGGAAAATTGAAAAAAGAAAATGTCATAGAAATAGGATAGGGAAATAGATGAGGATCGATAAGATGGTAAGATATGGTTTTTTATAAATGGAATCTATGAGAAAGGTCTCATGATGGTTCTAATCCAAGGTTACAATATAAGTGGGTTTCAGTAGTGGGTCATTTTCATCTAAGTTAGTATTTTTAATATTTTTATGTTTTATTAGGTGTCAAGTTACTTGATGGTTGTGTGTGGGTCAGTGCAAGAAGATGAGTCCACTTTTTGGCCAAAAAGTGGAAGTATTTTCCCTGTTTTTCAGATTTTGTCTCACTTGAGCTTAAATTTTGAAACACTTAGAGATTGAATCTTGGAAAAAGTCAGTAATATAAAAGATAGCTCTCTGAGTGTACTTTTCAAATATGTAATTTATTTTAATACCCACATAATAAAAAATAACTTTTTGAATGAAGTTCTAAAAACTATGTTTTAAAAATGCTTGTTTCAGGACCATACCATGCATGTGTACGACCCACACTTTTTGACACAATTAAAATTATTTTCTCAAACCATTTTGGGAAATGGTTTGTAACACACTGGAGATTGATGAGCATATTTTTCTATATTTTTTTTTCAAATATTTTTTTTTTAATTAATTTTTTAATGACCGTAATTATCTTTTTAAAAATTTGACGTGTACGACCCACATAATTTGACGTAAACTTAGTATTTTTTGAATTTTTTTTTTAAAATTGAAAAGAATTTTGTGTAGATTGATGACATATAATTTTTTTTTCAAAATGTATTAAAATAAATAAGTTATTAAATTAAGAAAATTAGTTAATATTTCAAATTTATGACCCTGATTTAGTATAAATTAAATGAAAAATAGTTAAAATAATCAATTTTTAAATTAATTTACATATTTAGAATCTAGACAGTATAATCTGAAATGGGTTTCAATTCCGTATAAAAATTCTTTGATTAGAGGCACGTAAACTATTTCATTTCATCATATTTGTGCTTTCATTCATGGAGCTTTGAATTTGCAGGTTCATGTCTCAAGTGTGGCCATCCCAGGCCTATCTCGGGCCTAATCCCAAGGGAAGTGGCGGGTTGTGAATTCAAATTTTACATAACGGGCCCCCGTTTTATAAACGGGGGCCCGTTTCATTTTTTGCCCGTTGGATTTAACAACGGGCCCCCGTTTTAATAACGGGCCCCCGTTATTTAAATAACAGGCCCCCGTTTTAAAAACGGGGGCCCGTTGTTAAAATAACGGGGGCCCGTTATTAAAATAACCGTTGCTGTAAAAAAAAAATAGATTGCATCGATTTACTACACTATCATTGAAATCCGTACTGACAAAATTTTTTTACATCATTTGGCAGTACTTTTAAATATTTTTTACGTGATTTTTTGAAGACAAGTTTGTAAAAATGGGTTCTAAGCAACGTCAAAAGAAAAAAAAGAGGACAATGACAGTGGACGAAATTCAAGCACAAAGAGAGAAGGAGGCAAAATGCCAAAGAGATCGAAGATCACAACAACGACAATTGAATAACACTTTTGAAGCATCTAGTTCAGTGCCCGTTGTAGATGAGACCATTGAAGACATCATGATGGATGCAAGAAATATAGAACCACACACGGGTATGACTGTTGATGCAAATGTTGATGTGGATGTGAATCCTAGTATGTTTTTAAATCCTGATGACTATGATGCCAATCAAATTGCTGAATTAAATGAAGCTGGATATAAATTTCATACACCAATACGAAAAGAAATAAAAATTGAAAATATTACACCACCATCTCTAAAAGAAAATGAATGTAATTTGTTTACTATTGATAGCAATGTGCTAGATAATCTTAATGGGTTAGTTTCTTGGAGACAAATCAGAACACATGCAAACAAATTATATAAACAATTTTTCTATAATAAAAAGTTAGGATTCCAATGTCAATTAATGCTACAATTAATAAAAATGTTAAAAATGCGTAAAGTCATTAAAAAAATAGGTATTTATGCAAAACCAAAAAGAAAAGATGAATCATATAAGCAAGTTGTATCTACTGTTGCCAGTGCCATCGATTCTATAGGAAAAACAAGTCGATCTAAAGATAAGAATGCAGCACGTAGAGTTATAACGACTGCTATAGTTGATAAAATGATTGTTAATAAAAGAATGTTAAGTGATATAAGTGGCTATTTGAACTTACATCATAGAACCTTGTCAAGAGCGGCCAAAAGAAGAGACACAATTGAAATTGATCCACTAAACCATTGTTGGAGTTTTAGTGGTAGACTTCAAAGGTCTGACATGAAATTAAATGATGAAACTAAACAATTAATTACAAAATTTTGGCATGATAACACTAGAGTTTCATCAAATGTTAGAGATGTTTTAAAGTTAAGGGTGGGATCAAAAATTCGTGATCCTCATCCAAAACATCTTCTTGACATGACTCAAACTGAATTCTTTAAAAAATTTAGTGATGAATCTGTGTTAATGAATTTATGAATTAGTCAAAGATCATTTGAAAAATGCAAACCCTGGTATGTTAAAATCAATAAACAAAGAATATCTTGTTGTTGTAAAACTCATGTCCAGTTTCGTTACTATTATGATGTTTTTCGATATATTTGTTGTATGTTGCATGGTAATGATCTTGTGCAGGATTGTGGTGTTTATGTTCCACTTGAAACTATAAAAGATTTTATTGGAAGTTTATTTTGTAAACCACCTAATGAACAATTATTTCTTTCCAGTTCATGCATTTATGGTCTTTGCAATTTATATGGGAACTATTCTTTGATAGGTGAATGTTTGCATGAACATGTTTCATCTAAGTTTGGACAAAAAATGGTTGATGTTAGGAGATTTAAAAATATAGAATACCCTCTAAAGGATGGAAAGATGGGGAAACGTTTAGAATTGATTACAGAACAGAATAGTGTGAATGCATTTATTAGTGAGTTTAAAACTCATATTGTTCCAAAATATGTGAAACATTCCCAACATGCCCGATGGCTTGATGGACAGTTTCGCATATGCAAGAACACACTTCCAATTGGAACAATAGTATCAGTTGTGGATTTTGCATAAAATTATACTCTAAAACCACAAGAGGAAACTCAATCACAATACTACAACTCAGTGCAAGTGGCCATATTTGTGCACATTATATATAGACATGACCATGACAGTACAGAAGATAACAGAAAAATTTTGAGGGAGTATCATTTCTATGTTAGTGATAATCGATTACACTCTTCAGAGTTTGTCCAACATTGTTTCGAGGTATTTTATGATAATCTTAAGGAAAGAGAAATTGACATGAAACAACATATGATATGGTCAGATAACTGCACTGGATAATTCAAAAATGCAAGAATGTTTTATTGGCTATGCAAAGTTCACAAGATAACCAATGTCCAACATTTATGGAGTTTTTTTGAAGCGGGACATGGTAAGGGGGAACACGATGGAGCCGGTGCCTGTATAAAAATAGCTCTTGCTAGAGAACAATTGAAATTCGAGGATGCAGTGAAATTCAGAGATGCTCGTGCAGTTGTAGATTGGTGCAATTCAAAGTTGTCAAAAGGATCAACTGAAAACTCTGCAATTCAATGTTTCTTCTGGTTGATAGAGGAAGATAGTATTCCTATTCGGCATGATTGTAATACCATCATTGGATCAGCTAAATGGCATTCGTTTAAGAGTTCTAATTCAAACACATGGACTATATTCACAAGGCAACTTGCTTGCTTTTGTCAGTTTTGTGTTTCCAGAGATTGGGAATTTTGTGAGAATAAAGAATGGGTTGAAGAATGGCAACAAAGATCATTGACACCCATAGATGCAAATGATCCGCATGAAAGAACTGATGAAGATATGGATCAAATGTTTGCATCAAATGACTATGATCACATTTCAGATCTTATACAACAAGGTAAAATTATTTTTGAAATTTGTTTTGATTTATTAAATAGTACATAAATTTATGAAATCTTACAGTGTATATTTTTGTTTTTATTTCTCATTAAATATTAAAATAAAATTGTTTTGTGCACAGGACATGTCTATGCTGTTGTTGCACCAGAGGACAATGAAGAGGGGATAGAGTATTGGTTGGCTCGATGTGTAGAGCCAAAACATAAGTTAACTACTCCTCGAGTAGATGATGATGGTTATGACTATCCAACAGGATCTGTGGTTGTTGTTGGCACTTGGCTACGCAAATATCTAACAAGAAAGAATGGATTGCCCGCATTTGAAGATTATGAATTAGAGAAAAAGATTATACATTACTCACATTTGGTAGTGGCAACTAATATAAAATTGGATAGATATCGTGGCAGGCCTGCTAATAAACAATTATGGACTCTCTCTATGGAAGAGCACGAGACAATTATAGATGCTTTGCAAAAGAGAGAGGATGCAGATGGTATAATGGAATAAATCTAGTAAAATTTTGTTTCAGGTCTACCACAAGTAGAAGGCATCAATGAAAACAAAGTTATTTAAATAGACTGTTTATTTTATTTTAGATATGTCTTCTTGATTACATTTTGTGTACAATATACATAAATGAGAGACTACTGGTCAAATTTATGAATGAGATAATTATGTTTTAATCAAGTTCTATTCATTATATTTGTTAAATGATACTTTTTGATTTAGAATATGTTATAATTATAAGATATGTTTCGATACTTAGTTCATGATGTATGCACATGTAGTTTATCTAATCACAAGAACTATTTAAATAAAATTCCAAAAATAAAATTACAAGTCCACATAATGCCTATAAAGTTGTTTAAGCACAACTTCCATAAATAAAATTTCAAGTCCACATAATATCTAATGCGCACAATACACATAAAGTATGCACATAATATATATGATCTAATCCTATTATGAAACTATCCATATATATAAAGTATGTGTGTGCATGTGTAAACAAATATGTAAAGCCCATAAAATAGTACATTTCAGAGCCAAATAAATAGTAAAATTTCAAGTCCACATAATCCATATAATATCTAATCCATATATATGTCTAGATGGTAACATGATGTTCACTCCACATAATATCTAATGTGCACAAAATATATAAAGTATGCACAAAATATATATGATCTAATCCTATTATGCAACTATCCATATATATAAAGTATGTGCACGTGTAAACAAATGTGTAAAGTCCATTAAAAAGTACATATCAAAGCCAAATAAATAGTAAAATCTAAGTGCTATCATCAATAACATCTCGTGGTCTCTTGTCCCCAGGACGTGGTCCAGATCCACCTGTCTCATTCTGTACAATAAAAAAATAATATTAAAATATTACTTGAAATTAACTATTAAAAGAATCATTTATCAAATATAGTAGAATTCATAAATTAAGTTACAAACTTACCATATGCTCATCAGATCCTGTAGCAGTATCTCTCTTGTCCCCAGGACGTGGTCCAGATCCACCTGTCTCATGTTGTATAATAAAAAAATAATATTAAAATATTTCTTGAAATTAACTATTAAAAGAATCATTTATCAAATATAGTAGAATTCATAAATTAAGTTACAAACTTACCATATGCTCATCAGATCCTGTAGCAGTATCTCTCTTGTCCCCGGGATGTGGTCCAGATCCACCTGTCTCATGCTGTACAATAAAAAAATAATATTAAAATATTAATTGAAATTAACTATTAAAAGAATCATTTATCAAATATAGTAGAATTCATAAATTAAGTTACAAACTTACCATATGCTCATCAAACTCTCTAGCAGTATCTCCTCTAGCAGTATCTTGTGCAGTATCAACACCAAATGTAGTGCTAGCTAACTCCTGTACAAGGTCAAATTCAAAGTGTCCAATTAAATCTTAAATTAAGAGTCAAAATAAGATCAAATTAAGTATTACATATTAATACCTCAAAGGATGTTGATGTGCGTTCAAATTGGCTCTGATCAAAATTATGAGGATAAGCTATCCTAATGGTAGTGTCCACCTGCATACATGCATTTAATGAAATCATATTTAGTGAACATATATATGTGTACTAAATAATTTCAAGTTAAGTTACAATATTGTAAGAGTTCATATTTAAGTTAAGAATTATAAGATACATACCATAGATGGTGTCACAATAGTCAGACCCTCTTCTCGATGTGATGTAGAGGGTCCCTCATGACCTGAATCCTCGAGAAAGAAGCATTCAATGTATCAACATGAAAATTTATATAATATACGACGATAGCATATTAACTTAAAAAGATCTAGTACAATGTCTAGATAGAAATTTATACTATACCCCATAAGGTGTGCCGAGTTGTCTTCCAGTAGATGGAATATTGACTCTAATATTAGGCGTAGTCCTTATCTACATAAACAAAATTTATTTAATGAAGTATTAGATTGTATAAAAAAAGAGATGCACTTAGTTTATACCTATATTTAATGAAGTACATAAAATGATTGACATGTACATGTATATATATCTATACCTGGTCAAGATGAACATCCGAGCAAAGAAAATCCATATAAGATGTCATCATACTATCATCTGCTGCATCATGCTCATCTAGAACTGAAGTAGATCCTGCAGCAGTAGTAGGACCTACACACGTCTCATGACAACTCAAACACATATGTGGCATCCATCGAGGAGCAGATGCCATGTGAGCAGCTTGCTCACTCAGGTTACCTGTGAGGGAAGTCAAAGCATCTAATGTCGAAATGAATGATGTATTTTGGACATCTGCAGGAATCGATGGAGCAACAAGTGGAACTATGGGTGGATCCGGTAGGGGATTATTACTCCGTGCCCCTAATCTATGCTGTGGCATTCCATGACCAACACCCTGGAATGACTTAATATCAAAATAATTTGGTTTTTGGTTCATTACAAACTCACAGTATAATTTCTTCAAAAAATAAAAAGGGACCTCATAATTACGATGTGGTGGATAATCAAAAACCATCCACCATCTATCCCAAAAGTATCTAGCCATTTCTGGATGCACACACCACCTAATTGAAATTCTTTTCTAGTTAGGTTGCATTGGTTCTCTTGTTTTTGGGTTGGTAAAATATGGACATACATAGGCTTTGGTTATTTTCAAATCTGTGATTTGTCTATAAGTTAAACCATCGGCATAAAAATAACACAACTCTTGTCGTCGTCTATGAAATTGATCTAATTGAGAATCAACAGATCTAACTGACTCGACAACAGTTTGCATTGATTTTGCAAACTCTACAAGATGGCGTGGCGTGACTTGCTCATTTTGGATAGCAGCAATGTTTTGTTCAATCACTTGTAGGTTTTCATTAATTCGTTCTCTTAAACGAATTTCATCCAATCTAGGGGGTTGTGGTGGTGGTGGTGGTGGTGGAGGAGGAGGAGGAGGGGCTTGTGGTGGGGGATTTTCACCTAATAGTTCATCTATGTCAAAAACATCCATGATAGCAAAGAACTCATGCATATATAAAGATATACATGAATTATATACAACTCTATGTCAAAGAAGAATCTATTTTACTAAATTAAAAAAAAACATTTATAAATAGTAACATTTCTATGTTGTTGAATGAGATACACATGAAATATATAATATAATATTGAACTTAAAAAATATACATGTACATACTATTGAATCTTGAAATATAAAATTTGCGCACAAAACTTAATAAAAACTTTCAATGAAACATCATAAATCTATTATATATTCAATTTAATAAATTCATTTCTTGTAAAATGCATCAACTATTAAAATCAATATAAAATATTTCATACATAAGATCAATAAAGAAGTGAGAAATAAGATGATCCTCCTTCTAGTGTAAGAATATATAGCATGGAAACAATATTACTAAGACAACATAATATTTTGTTAATTTTAACTTAAAGTTATTTTGAAAAATGCAAGAGTGTGTTTGGATGCTCCATATTTCTAGTGTTTTAGTGTACGCATGATAATTTATTAGAATTCAATTACATAGTTTTGAGATAATTGTCATCAATTCATATTACATTGATTAGTCTTCAAACAATCTTAAAAAAAAACTAATCTCCCATGACTATAAATGACATACTTAAAACATATTATATTCTAAGTGGTTGTCATGTAAAGACAAAACATCAAAACTTTTGAAGAGTTAAGCATATTTCACCATTAAATTTCTCCCATAATCAAATCTACACAAGATTATAATTTACAAAAGGTCTTCAAAAAATATTATTTCCTATAAATCATTTATTATAAAACTCCGCAATCATTTGTTTTCATATATAATCTTTCTATAAAATTTAAGATATCAATCCATACACAAATTCTCTTACAAAGTTGAATAAGAAATGAAGGATAGAGGATTAAATACTAAGATTGTTTTGAGAGATCAATGGAGTAGATTGATTGAAAGGATTGTGTGCATTAGAAGCTTCCAAGTGGCAACTTAAATGTTTGGTGCACATGAGGAGTTCATGATCCAAGAAAGTTTTGAGGAAAAGGTCTTCTTAGGGGCATATACACCAAGATGTTGTAAAAAAAGGTAGCCAAATGACCAAAAAAAGATAAACACGAGTGCGTTATTGGGAAATTCAGTTAACGCATTTGAGGTCTTTTTTGTAGTGTTTTTTTCTTACACTATACTAGGCTTGTTTACACTATCGTAGGTTCATTAGGACTATCCTAGGTTCATTAGGATTGTCCCAAGTTCATTATTGCTTTCTTAGGCTCATTAGGACTTTCTTAGGTTCATTAAGACTGCCCTACATTCATTAGGATCATTTGAGGCTCATTGGGACTATCATATGTTCATTGTGATTGTCCTAGGTTCATTAATTTAATTCATGTGTTCATTAGGACTATCTCACGTTCTCAAATAGCTTCAACTAATATCTTAAATTAACTATTTTAAAAAAAAAAAGCTCCTTAACAATTTAATATTATATACAATCGAATATGATTTCAACTTCAAACCTTGTGCACCTTTTAAAACCAAAAGAAGTTGTTAAAACCATTCTTCTAAATTAGCTTAATCATAACATAATCTAATAAATCTTCCTCAAAATATCTACCAACTTCAAATCATATATTAAATCTTTTATAATATAAATTACATTCTAGATATACCAATATACTTCTAAAGATATTCAAAATACTTCTTGGGAATTATATTTTTCAAATCTTTCGGATGTATATATAATTAGCACCCCATTTAGAAAACTCATTATCAATCAACATTATAAATCAAGAATATTTTTTATTTTGTATTAATGAATTATATATTTGGCATATTAGCTTCCTTTATGAACCTATGTAAACCAAACTCCAATTTTAGTAACTTATCTAGTTTTGCTCTAAAATTGTGTCCATAATTGATCCTTTTATACCATCACATGACATAATAGGACCATAATAGGACCTTTATGCCATGACATGGCATAAACCTAAGCCTAAACTTTCATATCTAAAATTTGAAAAACTTAATGTTAATTACTTTTAAGGTTATACTAATTTAGTGGTAACTTTTGTATTGCCTAATGAGGATTAAGAACAATTTAGGTACATATGTTCGGTTTTATTTCAATTTCATTTTCGAACGTTTTTGTTTTTGTTTCCATTTCATTTTTGGTTTTTTGTTTGTGTCGATTTCATTTTCGAACGTTTTTGTTTTTGTTTCCATTTCATTTTCGGTTTTTTGTTTGTGTCGATTTCATTTTCGAACGTTTTTGTTTTTGTTTCTATTTCATTTTTGGTTTTTTGTTTGTGTCGATTTCATTTTCGAATGTTTTTGTTTTTGTTTCCATTTCATTTTCGGTTTTTTGTTTGTGTCGATTTCATTTTGTTAATTATCTAGGTTTGGTTTTGGTTTCTAAATTTGTTGATTACGGTTTAGGGTTAACTGTTCAAAAATATTTTACATCGAAATCAAGAATTTACAAATATAAAAAATAATTTATTTATATGCTACTATTAAAAAAAACTAAAATAATAAAAAAAAACTAAATAATACACAAAAAAAAAAGAAAAATATACAAGAAAATTATGAAATGTGAAAATAGATGACAGAATGTGTACCTGGGATAGTGGTGGAGGCTTGAAGTGGAAACCACAGCACGGGGGCCCGTT
This sequence comes from Cryptomeria japonica, assembly GCF_030272615.1. Lineage (NCBI taxonomy): Eukaryota > Viridiplantae > Streptophyta > Pinopsida > Cupressales > Cupressaceae > Cryptomeria > Cryptomeria japonica. The sequence goes on along the minus strand of NC_081411.1, from coordinate 164,345,558 downwards.
TTCGATCTCCTCTTGTGTAACAGTAAAAATGAAAAATTATCCAAAAAAAATGGTAAAAATAGCTTTTGAAAACGGGCCCCCGTTTTGTTTACAAACGGGGGCCCATTTTGTGAATAAACGGGGGCCTATTTTTTAATAAACGGGGGCCCGTTTTATTTGGCTTTGGCACCCCGTGACCTTTCGGCTTGGGAAGCCGAGCCATTAATGGGCCCCCATTTTTTATAACGGGCCCCCATTTTTTAAAAACGGGGGCCCGTTTTGCGGAGCGCATTTTCCAATGCACAGACTTCTGCGAATTTGTGACTCATTAGCTTGCACATACCCGTGTTAGGTATTCATAATGGTAACTTCACCAAGGTACCATAAAAATGGTATTCACTATAGGATAATTCTTACTTTTACTTTTTATATTTTAAATATTTTTATTAAGATATTCATCAAATTAGGAATGTAATTTCTTAAGGTGTTTAACTTTTATTATTTTATCAAGTTCCTGACCATCAAGGGTAGCCATAAAATATGACCCTAATAAAAGAGATGGCATATGGGCCCAACCAAATAGGCTAAAATTTATCTTTCTTGTCTCTATCCTAAAGATCTCTTTGAGTTTCAAAATGGACAAGATCACCAACCCAAAACTCTTGAGCTATAATCTTCATTTCATAACTATGATGGAGATACTTTTTATATTATTAAATATTATTTTGGGAATTAATGCAATATCGATATATACAGTAAAAAATAAGAAAATATATTTTAAAAATTTTGATGATTAAGATTATATTGATAATATTTTCACCATATATATAGTTGTACAACTCTTTTACTAGGGGACATGCCTTTTCTGAATTAAGGTATATATTTAAAGCCCCTCCAATATAATGTTCTACTGAGAAGAGAGAAATAGGGTTAATAATGGATAAAATATTGTATTGTGTATGAGTTTTGTTAGGTGGTAAGGCTTGATAAATATTTGCATATTCTATGATATAATGAATTGTTTTGACAAAAAAGTCAAAAAAGATTTTTTATTCTTCGATATTGAATGTGGTGACCTAAAGTTTCTTGAAACAGTGGTAACTATTTTGTAGAATATTTAGAGGGATCCAATCATAGACATAGAAATTTCTCCTTTATTATTGAATCTAGAAACCAATTCAAAATTGTATTCATTTTATGACACCTTTGGTTAAAGCCTCGTATTTTTCTTAATTATTTATTCATGAAAAACTTGGTTTAAAAGATTTTATATTAAAATCTCTTTGAGAGGTGATGAAGATGATGCTTAAACCTTACCATTTTATCTTAGAAGAAATTTAAGAACCTAAATGGAGTTTTTAACCTGTAGCACTTCATACTTAAGCATTAATTTTTCTTATCTAACCTCCAACTTAGACATTTATTTTCATTACCTCATATCTTCTTTCCCCCTTTTGTATGCATAACCCTCTAAAAAAATTACTGGGTCATTTGAATCGTCATAAATTGTTGGCACGTGACTGCTTGTATTCGATAAGTTCTAATTAGACAAGGACGCAAAGCATCAAGTTCCTGCCATTAGTATGAGTAGTTTAGAGTAAATAATAATAGAGATAAAGATAGAGGGAGAGGAGGAAATAGAGGGGGAAATAGAGGTATATGTGGCAATATGATAAAAGGATAGAGAGAAAGGGATATAGAAAGACATAGAGAAAGGGGGAGAGCTAGAGAGAGATAGGTAAAACTAGTATTATCTATTTTTTAAAACTATATTAAAGAGTGGATAAATTTATAATCAAGATATCTTAAATTAAAAGGTCACAAAGGACTAATATCCATTAGTAACTAGTGTTTGAAATAGGTTGTTGATGTAAGAGCCAATATGACTTATAGAATATTGACTTTGAACTCTTGAGTGCTCTTTGTGATTAATAAGTTGTCTTAAAATGATGGATGTGAATGATTCTTTTCTTTATTAAAATATTATAGGGTGATGTCATTCTTTGAATTTCTTAGGTTTACAAATTAAAAGTTTGGATGCAAGAGTTATTGAGTTATAATAAGTTAGAAGAGAATCAAATTGGACCAATTGGCAAATTGGAATTTTGCAAAAGTGAATATTCAAAATTATGATGTTGCTTTTTATAGTGAAGTTAATTTGGTCAACCTTTGGGATAGTTGCCTTTAATCGTTCTTGGTGTTATAAAAATTATGAAGCCACTATAAATCTAATTAGAATATTGGTTGACTCAATTTTATTACATATCTTCCCATGACTATTAGTTTAGAATATTGGTATTTTCTCCTTCAATTTTAGCATACTCTACTCGGCCTCTAGAGTTAGAGAAAGGTAATTATGTAACCTATAACTACATGTAACTTGTAAATTGTTGAAGCACCTCCTTTGAAGACTAATGGTTACTTTAGTTATGAATCATGTTTGCAAATGAATCTATATGGTAAAATTACATGGAAATGCATTTTTAATTCTTACACATTTATAAGTGCATCTACCTCTCTACTAGATATTTATGGTGTTTAAAAATTCTCATAATATTTTATGATTAGATTTTTCCCTTCTCTTACCCACTCTAAAAAGACTATACATTTTTAAATATTTATACTTTATTTACAAATAAATAAAATTTATATCATATCAAACACGAATTCTTAATCCCTCCTTAATTTCCATTATTAAATAACCATATCACCCTTTCCATTGATAATTTTAAAAAAATCATAATGAAATATGAACTAGACTTCCAAACAAATAATAAAATAATTTCTAAATATAAGTTATAAATTAATCTTAATTTTGATAAATTCAAATTATTTAATTATTAATTTTATGAAAAATAATTAAATAATAATAATGATATCTTAACATCCAAGACATTATGATATGTGAATATAAATTTATTTTAATCTTATAAATAAGATAACAATATTAATGTTTACAAATAAATTAAATATAATTACAAAATATAAATATAAAAATAAATCATTACAATCTTAAATTTAAAAAATGTAAATAATTAAAATTAGAAATATTATTATCCATAGAACTTATTAATTGATAGGTACATTAGTAAAAAAATAAGATATAAGATATATAAATAAATAAAATATCTTAAATGTAACATAAATAACATTAAAGTTGCATGAAATAAACAAGGAACTAAACAAGGGACTAGCTAACCTAAAACAACTTTAAACCTAATTTACACACAATTTAAATTCTGTGAGAATTCATATCCATTTGTCAACCTGCGATAATGAATGCATGTTCATTTTGCGTGCCATTGAATACACTTCAATAAAAATTACTTGCCCGTGATTCTATAGTGAAAAAAGATCATATGCCTATTCTGATATTACTCTAATTTAAGTATATTTATTCATTAAAGTAAAAATAAAAAATAAAAATAAAAACTAGTTAACTTTTAGATCATTTATAAAACCTAAAATAAATATGATAACTTATAAACTATTCATTATAAAACTTTCTTAATGAATCCATTTATCCTCCAAAATCCACTAACATATGTTTCAACTTAATTAAAAGTATAAATCAAAATGATTATATAAATTAAAATGACTTAAAAAAAATGATAAATCAAATGGTTTAATTTCTTTTAAATTTATCCATTTTGTAGTATAAAATTAACATTTAAAAATATTAAGATGTATTAACTAATTTTTAGTGTGAAGAGGTGGATTTAAAATTTAATCAATAAGAATATTATAAAATATATGTTTATATCTATTTTAAGTTAATCAATTTAATTAATTACTAACATTTTCATTAGCTAAAAGGAATTTTTTAAAGAGCCTCAATCTTTATACAAAGAAAAAAATAAATAGGAAAAACAAGATATTCAATGTGTCAAGGTTAGAGATAGAGATAGAATAAGAGTCATGACTAACCATATTACTAAAGTTTGGATTGTATAATAAAAAACAATTTTTTTATTATTACATGGTTAATAAAATGCATCAAAATTATGGTTTTCATTTTAAATTTTGAATTATATAGAAGAGTTTTTTTGTTGTATGATTAATGAGCCACCAATGTTATAGTTTTCATTTGAACCTTTGAATTGTATAGAATATAAAATGTTTTATTACAAAGTTAGAGTTTTCATTTCATCATTTGATTTGATTATATAGTTATAAAGTTGAATAGTCTCTAAATAAAAATATTAAAAATAAAATCAAATTATATTCAAAATCTTAAAGCTAAAATTTTAACTTTTACATTAAGAGTTACAAGTAAAACCAAACTTTAAAAGTTAAAAATTAAATAAAACTTATTAAAAATTGTAAAAAGTGAATTCTATTTTTTTTAAATGTAATTAAAAAATAAACAAATATTTATTGTCATTGTGTTTTCTATTTAAATGATAATTATAAAATATGATTCTTTCATTAGTACTACAAATTATCATACAAATAAATTTAAAAATCTTTGTACAATTGTAATTGCATTGCATAAATAGAATTTTTATTAAATTATTTTTATATTGCATGAATAAATAATTAAAATAGATGTTAAAATTGATTATAATTATTTTTGAACCACAATTCTTAATAAAGATAAAAATTAAAAAATAATAAATTTATAAAATCAATATTAGCAAATTATAAAATATTATAAAATTGAACTCTACTCCAAACAAAACATTTTAAAAAAATAATAAAAATTTTAAATTTTAATTTTTATCTTTTATATTTAAAATTATAAGTAAAACTAAAATTTAAAAAGTAAAAGAAATGAGATACAATCTATTAAAAAAATTTAAAAATCGATTTTTTTAAAAAGAATATAATAAAAAATTAAATATTTATATTTGTTAAATTTCTTTGTTTAATAATTATTGTAAGCTAGCAAATTATCGGGTCCCATATGGAGCAAATTACCAGGAAACCGAGATTAATAACTGACGTAAATAATTTTTAATATATTTTTGTTGTGGATGCATTAAATTTCTGACAGCTTTTAATTGTAACAGTACATAAAAATTGTGTTATTTTTGTTGATAAAAATTAAATTTTATGCCTATAGAAATTCATATAGACCAATCACAACACAAAGAAGTCTTTTTTAAAATATTTTTTAAAAAAAAAAAGCAAGTTAACTTTTGAAAAAAGAGATATTTATTTTAGTTTGAAAAAATCTAAAAAATTGATTGGCTGAAAACACAATGTTTAATCACTATTTAAAAACATAGTGAGTGCATAAGTATTCCTGCCATGGGCAGGAACTAATAAGTATCCATTTTAATATATAGGAGTTGATATAAATTAAATTTTATTAACAATCACATGTTTAGATGTCTCTTAACCCAACAATTGTGTAGTCCGCTTCGGGTTATTCATTTTTAAATACTTTTATGTAATGACTTATGTTCCTTTCTTTAAAATATACATAGCTCATGATCTATGTAATTTATAGTATACATGCATAGCACAAAGACTACATGTCTCTCAAAACCTTAACCGCACTTCATATTTTATTTTGAATTAATCATGTGGCATTCATCTCGGCACATAATTCCTCGTAATAATTAGGAGAATATGAAATCAACTTTTTAAGTCTCATAGCTAAAAATGAATTTTAATAAAATTACTAATAGAAGATACATGTCGCATTGTGTGGAATAATCTTTTGAAGATTCTTATACGATATTTTGATTCTAGATTTAATAAAATTTTGGTTTTAAATATTTTATTGAAAATATCAATTAAGTAGGTAATCACCTTTATTTTTACAATTTTTCGAGACTTGAAACTTTCTAATATTGATAAAATTCCAACACCACCAAAAACTACAAATAAATTCTAATATATATACATGGAAAAATGTAGGAGCGCTTGTGGACCTGGATGCCCCTGCATCATCATTAATTGTATAAGATTAGCTAAAATATAACTTCTATGATATGAAATCATCCAGAGTTAAGATAGACTAAACAAGTAGGTATGTGATTAAAGGATGATTTCTATTAAGGTTTCTTGTGATAGTTGCTCTATTATGACTTATGATTTTATTTATCTTCTATCCACATACTTCATGTAAAATTCACTAGGCGACATGACGTATTTCTCTATATGAAACATGAGTATTGGTATGAAATTGAGGTGTGCTTAATTGGTTTATAACCTAGGTCCTATTCACACTAGTTACTTAAGCTTACCTAGAGTACACATTAAATATTTATCAATTTATGACTTAATTCATTTACAATTAAGACACATGTCATAATCTTATGTGACCTTTATGTCTCACCTTGATCTATACAACTAGGGGATTCTATTTATGCTCTCATTCATTATAATGAATGTTCTTATTCATTATAATGAGTCACTATCATTATATATTTATACATTTTTATAAACTAAAACTATTCTCTCATATTTGATTTCTCTTTTGATTTCATTGAAGCTCCTAGATTCTAGGTAGCTACATCTTTAGCTAGTCCTAAATGGTATAAATTATTCTATGATAACTATTACATGGTACCACTAACTGTGGGATTCCTTCTTGTTAGTGGTTATTAGGGTATCTAAAATGAAAATCATTGTTAATATTAAAAATTTAAGTATGTTCACTCTTGCATCATATGACAATCTAAAGAATACATTATCTTATCCTTCAACATATTTTGAGACAACATGATGTTATGCATTCACTTCATTATATTATATCTAATATAAAATTGAGAAGAGATGAATCTTCAGATGATGACAAAAATTCTTACCAACCTAGCAAAGTGCACATGGATAGTAATAGATATATGTATTCCCCTCCAAGGATATATCCTCATCAAATTATACTCACAAAAAAATTCAATGAGGTTTATGATGAAATTTCATCTCCTTCATAGTTCCAAATAAATTATGAGGTTAGCTATTGATGCAAGAAAAAAAACACACCCCTCTCACAGAAAAAAACACATCTAATAGTTTACAAATCAAGATGGAAACAAGCACCAAATTAAGTAACAATTTTATTCATTTATCAAATAATAATTACAAATTGTATAAAGATTATACTTTCAATGGCCTCCCTCCCAAATCAAAAATTTCTCTTCGATCGCTACTCACTCTCACACCTTGAAATATTTTCTCTCAATGGGGCAATACATTGCACTATGCAATCACATCAATCCTTCTCCTACGCAACCCACACTTACTCACAACACTACCTTGCATTGTCTCCCTTCCTCCTTATATTACACTTACTCTTTTACCACGGATTCACATTCTTTCATTTACATATTCTCTATTCTATCAAATAGTTGAATACATTGATGGGTTTCAAATTCCTTGCTAAAACTACATCCTCTCCATTCTTTTTTGATATTTTACTTTCTATTAAATTCATATTCCTTTGAGTCCATTCATCACTAGAGGCTTGAATAGTTAATACAAGGAATTTTGAATGCATTTTTCCTTTTTATTCAATTTGTATTCTTTTTGTGTCCATTCATCACTGGAAGCTTAAATAGTTAATACAAGGAATTTTGAATGCATTTCATTTTGCCTTCATATTAAAACATTTATAATGTGTTTATTTAGTTGGAAAATTGAAGAATGTTCTTTCCAATCGATGCCATTCAAATTGCCATTAGATTGGCAATCTTGTCTTCAAACACTTGTAGTCCATTTTCTTGCTAGATAATTTCTAAATAGCATCTGGAAATTGTGTTTGATGCAAATGTTGTAGTTACAAAACTAACTCACATGCTTACCCTATGATGAAGGAAAAGGTTGCAAAATTTTTCTACCTACCAATTCATTTGCTTAAAAGTGTCTAAATTCTTCTCACCAAATTTGTTTTGTTCATACCTTGCAATCATTGTAAACCATGATAAAACATTTCTTCAAGGCATTTAAGTTGTTCGTAGGCCTTGTCTTTATTTGTACAATTTGTATAATGCATACTACAATGGAAGTTGCAAATACAATAGAGGATGAAATTTTCCTTGTGATTTGATGGACGTCCTTAAGCTATTTAAAGCTCCCATTTTGATACATTCTACTAGGATGCAAAAATAGGTTGTGTAATTTAGTTGTATTTTTGCCAAGTTCTTTTGATTGAGATCCATTTTGTGCATAGAGAGTAAACTAATATAGAATTTCCATAGCTCTACGAGTATGTACAATGTGACCATTCTATATTTTAAAGTTTTCCTTTCATCCTTCACAATCACCTAGCTTAGATCAAACATGGTGAGAATGAATTTTGCAAACCTGATAAGAAGATGCCAGTGAGACTGGTAAACCCAAAATTTAAAAAAAAAACACTCAAACAATTTGTTTTTGGTGGTTCTAATCACCTATGAGCCTATGGGCTCCTACACCAAACATGATGGGTAATAAATCTGTGAGCATAAGCTCACAAAATGGGGTTAAGTAGTTGAGCCACTCTTCTAGGTTATAAACAACCTACAATAGACCCCATTATTGCTTCAGGTACACATAAGAAGTCTTCTTCCTTCACCTCTTGTAGTACTTAGCTAGGACACTTACCGACCTCCTCCACCAAGTGTGTCCTCTTCTCCTATTTTCTCTCATGGACTCACATCCACCATATATTGTCCTTCTCCACCAAAAGTAGTCTCCCATCCTCTCCTTCTTCATGAGATACAATCCACTAAAAATTGAACACCTCCACCAATGTCTTGCAGCATCCTCAATATGCTCTATTAAGAACCAACCAACTCTGACAAGAGAATTTGCAACTATTTTTTCTCATACCTTTAACAAAACTAAACTAAATTGAATATAATAAAACTCATCAAAATTTACTTCATGATTCTCTACCACTTCAATATCCACTTCATCCTCACCTTCATCATGTGTAGCCTTTCCACATTTAATTGTTGCATTCAAATCCTCTTTATAATCTTTAGTATCCATTGTTGCAAATTTCTTTGTTATTTTACCAAAAAGCTTTTCAATTCTCTGAATGCCCTCTCTAGGCAACACACCATTATCTTCCAATACTTGATCAAATACCAAGCCCTTAGTAATCTCTTCTTTCATATTTACCTCAACTTGTGAGGTACTATCACCTTTATTGCTTTCATTCATCAACTAATGGTCTTCTCTCTTCTTTCATCTTCATTTATGTGGGCTCCTCTCATTTCTTTTACCTTCTAGTTTCAACTATCCTTTCTCCATAGGACTCTCCACTTCCCATAACTCTCTTTCCAATATCACTCTAAGAATAAAATCAACACAAGCCTCCTTAGGACACAACTTGTCCTCTTCTTCAGACTCATCCACTTATCTGACACAATTAATTCTCACACATCACACTCTTCTTCATGGCTTCAAGCTCTCAACTGATAAGGACTTCACACACCTGCAATGATCCTTTTGAACTCTCCATAACTTCTTCACTCTTAAGTGGGAAATACCTCATGTCAGTGATCTATTCACACAAATTCAATCTTCATCCACAAGTCCTCACACAAGTTGCCTCATGTTTGGCACTCTACTTATGCACTTAGAACCCCTATCTCCAATACTATTTGATACAAGAAAAAAATGTCCCTCTCATAGAAAATACAATCTAGCATTTCACATATCAAGATGGCAACATGCACCAAATTTTATGAAAATTTTATTCATTTATCGAATACTAATTACAAATTGTATAAATATTATCCTTTTATTGGACTCTCTCACAAATCAGAAAATTTTCTTGGGTCACTTCTCACTCACACTCCCTGTAATCTTTTCTCTCAATATGTAAATAAATTTGTCTATGCAGCCACATCAATCTTTCTTCTACACAACCTCCACTTCCTCACCACACTACCTTGCACTGTCTCCCTTCCTCCTTATATCACACTCTCTTTTTCCACTTATTCACATTCTTTCATTTACATATTCTTGCTCTATCAAATAGCCAAATACATTGATGGGTTTCAAATTCCTTGCTTAATGAAATTGTACCATTATTTTTTATTCTTCCTTAATTGGTGTTCTTTTTCATTATTTTTCTTAACTTTCCTTTTCTATTAAATTTGTACTCTTTTGAGTCCATTCATCACTAGAGATTTGAATAGCTAATACAAGCCATTTCAAATGAATTTCATTCAAGATTCATATTAAAACATTTAGAATGCATTGATATAGTAGGAAAATTGATGAATGTTCTTTCCAATATATGTCATTCAAATTGCCATTTGATTGGCCTTCTTGTCTTTGAACCTCTGTAGTCTATTTTCTTTTTGAACAATTTATAATTAAATACTTTTAGGGAAGGGAATCAGGCGACTGACAAAGGTGCTAATCTGGTCCTAATTCCTAACGATTTAAGGTTATTTACCTCTATGGAGAGCTCAATTGGGTTAATAAATATTCTTGCCAAGGAACGGGTTAAATGCTTCCTGTGTGACTCAATCAATTTTTTGAGAACTTAATGGCTCTTTGGCTGCATTTCCCAATATCCTTTTTAATGCATGCCAACATTTTTCAAATTCAAATTCACAACCTGATGACTTATGAGAGGGTGAATAGGATGTTGATTAGTGATTGGATGGCTGATATGGGAGCTGTGATGGATGTCCATTGAGAGAAGTAGTGATGAGTATGTCATTAATTTCATTTGCAGAATTGGAAGTACAAAGCTTTTTCCTTCTCACCTTGCTTTAAATATTAAAGATTGCAAAATTATTTGTCAGAAAGGCAGTCGTCTAGTTTCTCAAAGTAGCTTAATTTCCCATAATGCGAGTTTCTCTCTCACATGTGTGGATAGAGAAAACAATCAATCCAAAGATAACCTTTTTAATAAATTTTTTAATGGACAAGGCAAGTTCTAAAAGTTGTAATTTTTTTTTCAATCACTTTCAAGCTTTTTTTTGTAGCACTATGAAGAAATATACCAAGATGGGGGGCCCTTTGAAGAGAATGGAGTCAAAAATTTGTAAGGAACTTCAAAAGAATGAAGAGGTATGGGATCACTTTCGCAAAGTGGGCATGACTTCCTTCTTTCTAGTCATGAAAGGTTACAATAGGGCCTTATAGGTGAGATTTCACAACTCTTGGTGGAATGGCAAGGTGTCTATTGGGTGGATCTCCTTTTTTGTATCACCAAAACTCATTGCAGAGGTGATTGGGTTGCCAAATGAGGGAGTGAAAGTGGAAAGATGAAGTTGTGGAGATTACAAACCCTACATGAAGAAATTCTTTGGGAAAGGTCTATGATTGATGGTGGTACAAAATGGGTGTGGTCGTTATGTTCTTCCTAAGCCTTATTCTATTGTCAACTACTTTGTTATGAAATAATTCACTTTAGAAGGTTTCTATACCTCTATGCATGGTTACCATTTTCCCATATTAAATCACATTAGGTATGGAGAGATGATTAATTTTCCCTATTATATTTTTAGTTGTCTTGAGTCTTACATTGCAAATGGCACAAATCCTCTACTGCATCAAGGGCTCATCTATATCATGTACAAATATGCCTTTTACCACTCTCCTAACTATAGTCATTTACTTACCCTCCCTAGTAATTTTGAACCTAAAGAAGAAACTAGTAGATCCTCTATCAAAATTGAGCTAATTGAGACCAATCCCCTACATTTGCCTGACATTATTCCTATGTCCAAATCTAAAGGCAAGAAACCTCGAGCTGAAAAGGAACTGGAAATCCTTGACGTTGCTCTTCTCAAAATTAACCTTGACAAGAGGAATTTGGAAACCCCTAAAAAAAGCCTTGTTAAAGCTAGAAAGCTTGACAAAGACATTGCCAAAAAAAGCATTACCATCAACCTTGACTTAAAGGACTTTGAGAAGGATGAGGAAAGACCAAACAAGAGGAAGAAGAAGGAGAGTAGCTTAGGAGAAAGAAGGTTGACATGACTCTTAGCTCAAGATAAAAAGGTTCAAATTGATCCTAAATTAACTAATCATGAATTAGCAAAAGAATTCAACCAAGAAGATGATGACGAATACTCAAATGAGGATACAAAGGATGAGGAATATCATGCTAAAGATGAAGAATAGGAGGAACACTATAAGGAGGAAATAGAAGAATGGATTGAATCCTAGGAGGACAAAGAGGATTCTGACCTAATTTTCCTGCCTCAAAATTGCCTCGATGATGTTGATATAGTGCCTTGTTCTTAGGATTTTCCTTCAGATGCAAATGGGGACAACAATAAGAACTTGGAAAATTAGATTATGGAGCTGCAAGGGTTATGAACCTAGAAGTGAAAATTAAAGACTATAGGTAGCGATACGACCAAATGGGTGACTCCTTTTTCTCTTTGTGAACCATCACCAATGTCATTATGATAAAGGTGGCTATGGGATTTATTTTCAGGTAGAGTCGGATGAAAAAGAAGGCTAGGAAGCTATTGAAGGAGGGAAAAGTGGAAGAGGAGAACAAAAAGGAGGAGACTACACCTACGAAGATTTGGAATGAACAAGTGCAAAGGCTAGAGCATAACTGGAACCTTATTAAGAATGATTAAGCAATTTAGACTCTATTTTGGGTTTTTGGTTATATATAGCATAGGTAGTGTATGTGGGAAAAGTGGGTTGATAAAACTCAATATGTGAAAATATTACAAAAAACTTGTCCACACACACACACAGGACTTCTTGGTGCAAGATATGGAGTAACGAAGTATTACTCAGCTTCCCAAGGTGGGTCCCATGGTTCTCTATCTCACAATGTCCCTCAAACCAATGTTTTTGCTCTCAGATCACTGAGCAAAATGGTTTAGGGATGGCAAATGCAAGAACGAGGGATGTTTTGATAAATTCTAGAATGAAATGTATTCTAAGCTATGCATGATTCTAGAAATGCAATAAACTAGATGATAAGATGACAAGATTAGTATGAATACTATCCTAACATGATATATTTAGTCTATGATTGAGCTATATGATAAAGAGAGTATTCTAAATATGCATATTTAGACTAATTTCTATTCCAAAGAGAGGCTAAATGATGATCATAAAATGATATATGAGAGCTTGAATGTATTTGAGCATAAGTGTGATACTACAAATTTGGAGGATGATTAAAATGGAGCAATGAGAGCTCTATTTATAGCAAAAACAGGGCAATGGATGGCCAGGATTGAAAGATTCAATCAAGGGTTGAGTTTGAAAGTTGGGGATCCATGTTTGCAATTTGCACCAATGAAATGGTGACAAGTGTCAACATAGGGTTGGGTTGAGAGAAGGGGTTGGAGGCATTAAATGCCTAAGAAGACCTTATGGTTATCTAGAGGGTAAGGGTCAAGCCTAAATTAAGACTACCCAATGGATTAAGAGTTAATCCAAGGATAAACTCTTGTGCAAATGATTAAGAGATAATCATGGTCAAAGCATTAAAGGCCTGATGAGACCCTTGGGTTGGATAAAGGTTGAGTTAAGAGAAATAATTTAACCATGTAAGAGGGTTTGAGTTAACCATTAATTGTTATTGAAGACTTTGGGGAATTAAGTGGTTGAAGACTTGAAGCCTTTAATGGTTATCAAAGACTTTGAGGATTTAAGTGGTTGAAGGTTTGAAGCCTTTAATGGTTATCAAAGACTTTGAGGTTTTTTTGAGAAGTGACCTCCCTTTGCTTAGGGATGTGACAAAGTTTAGAAGATGGGTTAGGCTAATTAGAAGCGATTAGAAGAGTCTAGAAGAATTTAGGAAGGGGTTTAGGAAGGCAAGTGGGAGATGTAGGATTTTGTAAGTGGATGGAGGGATAATAGGATTTAATTGAATTAAATGACTTATTCAATTTGGTTGTAATTTGGGGAAATTGAATAAATTAGATTTATTCAATTTTAGGATAACTATTTAATTAAATTTGAATTTAATTAAAAGTGGATAGGGGGAATTTAATTGAATAAAATGATTTATTCATTAAATGGATATAGTGAATTTAATCGAGTAATTTACTTAATTAAATAGAGAAATGAGGGTAATTTAATTAAATTGGATTTAATTAAATAGAGAAATGAACATAAAATATTCATTTAGGAATATGGTCATTTTTACATGTCTACAGGTAGTAGTAGGTATTTTATGCATCTTTTAATTAATAGGCCTCTGTGCTATAAGCATTGGACTCTTATAGATGTTAGTTGCTTTGTTATATTTTTAGACCCTTTATCTCTTTTTACTACTACCTATATGTTAGGAAGATGATGTTTAGTTTAGAATAGTATGTTTAGTTACATGGACATGATGATTTTTGACTACTTATAAGAGAGGTTGGATGTACTTCTTGTGTTGCCTATGTGATGTTAGATTTTGTGATATTGCTCTTTGGTTTTACTATTTTGTAGAATTCAAGGCCTTCCCCCTGCTAACTTAATCAAACACATCTAGGAGTTATATTTGATGCAAATGTTGTAGTTACCAAACTAACTCAAGTGCCTACCTTGTGATGTAGGCAAAGGTCATGAAATTTGTCAGCTTTCCAATTCATTTGCTAAGAAGCGTGTAAAGCCTTCTCATAAAAATTTATTCTATGCATACCTTGCAATCATTGTAAACCATCATACCAAAATTATTTAATGCATTTAAATATTTCATGAACCTTGTCTTTGTTTCCACAATTTACATAATATAGACTATTATGGTAGTTACAAATACAAGAGTTGACAAAATTTTCTTTATATTTTGATGGAGGTCCTTAGGCTATTTGAAGCTCCCATTTTGACATAGAATAGGAGGGTGTTGACATGTGTAGGTTGTCTAATTTAGCTATACACTTGCCAAGTAGTTCTCCTTAAGATCCATTTTCTTCATAGGGAGTAAACTAATATTTGAATTTCTATAGCTCTATGAATATATACAATGTGACCATTCTATATTTTAAAATTTCCATTTTATCCTTCACCCTTGTCTAACTTAGAGTTAGATCGAACATGATGATAGTAAATTTTCCAAAGTTAATAATAAGATGCTAATGAGACCACTAAACCCAAAAATTTTTAAAAAAAAACTCAAACAATTTGTTTTTGTCTGTGTTGATCACTTATGAGCCCACGTGCTCCTGTGCTAGATATGTCAGGTAAGAAATTTGTGAGCATAAGATCACAAAATGGGGTTAAGTAGTTGAAGTACTCTTTTAGGTTGTAAATAGCCTACAACATACCCCATTACTTATTCAAGTGCATCAAAATTCATCTTCCTTTGCCTCTTCTAGGACTTAGTTGGGATACTTTCTGATCTCTTGCACCATGTGTTCCCTCTTCTTTTCTTCACTCTCATGGACTCATATCCACCATATACCATCCTCCTCCACCAAAAAAACTCTTCTATCTTGTCCTTCTTTGTGGGATCCAGCTCACAACAAATTGACCACCTCCACCAATATCCTGCAACATCCTTAATATGCTCTATGAACAACCAACAACCTCCCACAATAAAATCTACAACTATTTCTTCTCTTACCTTTAACAAAAGTAAACTAAACTCAATATCATAAAGCTCATTAAATTTTACCACAGGTTCTTCTACCACTTCAATATCCACTTCATGCTCATCTTATTTATTTGTAGACTTTCCACATTTCATTGTTGCATTCATATCTTCTTTATAATCTTCAACATCCACTATTGCAACCTTCTCTACTCTTCAATTTAATGGTGAAATGGTAGGCATGATAATATATTACATAGACCTAAAGTGTGATATATAATTAAATTAATTAAATACAAACTATTATTATATATAAGATAAATAATAGTCTACGAGAAAAAGTAAATTTGAAACACTAATTAAAATGAGCGGGAGAGGCAGGAGAGGTGGGATTTCTGGACCTAGGGTTTCCTCAGGCGAAAAGGAGTAGACAGATTCTGAGGATGATGTAGATGGTGAGAATGGCATTGTTGCACATCTGGACGACTAGGGGTATGTGTTCTTTGGAGTTTGTTTTCTAGCGAGAATGGATTGCCAGCCCCTGTTCTTGGCCTAATTGTTGTTTTAAGGTTGTTTTCCTATGGGCTATGTAGATGTTGCTTTCAGTCGAGTCTTTGTGGTTGTGCAGCTACCAGTGGCTAGTGGGGATTCCTCTATTCATGCCTTGTGCTCATTGATCTCCTTTTTGGGGGATTTGTCTTGCATGGTATCTGTTGTGTGTTGTGGGGCGTGGTCCAGGAGGGCAGGGTTAGTGTTGCAGGGTTTGGTGGCATTATTGTGGACACTACCTCTTGCGCCCCTCTTTCCTTGTTCTCCCCTACTTTCTTTTAGCTGGTGTTGGTAGTTCTCTATTAGGATTGGGTGCTTGAAGTTGGATTTGGTTATGTTGGTTGTTTCCACCCCCTTTTGTGAGCAGAGCCATGATTCTCCTATGGATTTATCTATGATGTTCTTGGCTTCTGCTCTTCTCATTGGGTTTCATTTTTCTCTATTAGTGTTGGGATGCTCTCCTCTAGAGGTGGAGAGAGTGCTTTTGTGCTGGACTATGAGAGAAGTGTGTGAGTTTTTGGGATGCTCTCCTCCATGTGTGTTTGAGATGTCTCTTTCTCCTATTGAGGTGGAGACTAGGAGGGAGGAAGAAGTTCAATTTCTGCATTTTCTACTATTTTAGGTCTTCGGTTCTTTTTATTTTCCCTATGGAGAGATGGGGTGAAGGTTGCAGGTGCCTGGAAAAACCCTGTCAGATTGTTGGAGCCTTAAAACCCACTTTCAAGACTCTTTTACAGGTTAAGGGACCCTGGGAAAGCCCTTCTTGTTGGTTGAGGGTTCCTGATAAACCCTCACGCTTTCTAATTAGATCTTTAAGTGTTTAAGATCTATTTTTTTTGCCATCTTGATTTGTATTGGGTTATTCTTGTGGACTAGCTGGCATTGGTTTGGTTGTGTTTGCTCTATTTTTTTGTAGCCACGTTGCCAAAAGTTATGTAAATTTTGATCTTTTATGTGTGTTTGTGGATGTGTTGTTATTTTTCTTTGATATATCTTCTGGTAACGTCCCTTTGCTGGTTTTGGATTTGTGAAAATCCTGAGGATTTCAAGTCCCTTGAAAACTTGTTACACAGGGTTTCTAGTCCCCTCAAAACCTATTTATCCTAATAAAAAACATGAAGAAACTCTAATGGAAAACCATAGAGCATGCAAGAAAAGAAAACTTCCCTGAAAGGGAGAGAAATAAATAACACAATATAATTAATCTATACTAAATAAAGAATTGAGACCAATTGAGCTCTACTTACTATAGGTTGAAACAAATCTACAGAGAAAATAAAATTACCATAATATTATAAAACTAAATATAATGGATGCATGTGCTTAGGTTTAGAATCACCTCTAGAAAACTTATGCCCTTAGTTTGACAATAGACTACCAAGACATCAATCTCTACTATGGATCTAGTGTATATTGTGTCCAATTAATATGTGAATATATTTTCTTAAAAAATATTTTTTCCTTTGCACAATTAGTATCTAAATGTGTCAAGGTCGTGTTTTGAAACATTTCCAAGGAACTTCTTGCATTGATAAGTAGTAGTGTTCTCCTTTTTCAGCTCCCTTTGACATTCGACACTAATGGCACTAAGGCATAATAATGACAATATACCTAGACGTTAAGGTGGCCTATATGTAAATTTCCTTCTTTGGCCCCCCAAAATATAATATTTTCACTAATTACCTTTCTATTATCCTTGTAATCATATATGAAATAATGGCACATTTAGTGCATTTAAATAACATGACATGTTAGTCTTTTGTACAAAATGTACTAAGTCAACCCTTGAAAAATAATTGAAAGGGGTGGCAAATTTAGAATTTGTATTTGAACAGTTGAATTTTGGGATCATTCTCATGCAACTCAAGATTGAACAAGGTCCATCTTGAGTAACATGAAAAGGAACCATGGATAAAGTAATAATCTTGAGGCATGGAGTGAATATGTTAAATAATTGTGAATAATAAGGAATACATTGTTAGGATGAAGAAATCGAATTGGAAACAGCAGATAAACACAATTAAATATACACAACACAAACGACAAGAACACGCAAATTTATCGTGGTTCGGCAATTGCCTACATCCACACTTGAAGCAAGGGAATCACTATATTATTCACCAATCTAGTTTACATCTACACAGCTACAATCAACTCTGGCAATCAACTTCAGAAAATGAATTACAATCAGCTCTTAAAGAGCTTCCAAGAAGAATATGAATAGCCAAGAGTTTTGGCGGCAAATAGGGAAGGAGTCCATTGGACTTCAACTTCCAACAATCTCCCACTGAAGGCCAATGAACTGCTACAACAATTAAATTCCCCCACTTAGTTTTGCTATCAGTTATTGGAAAGGCTGAGAGAAGCTCGATAGAAATTGAACTTCTCCCACTTAACTACTTAACTGAGTACATCAGCTAGATTCAGATCGGTATGAATCTTGTCTACATGAAACTTTCCTTCTTCAACCATATGGCGAACATAATTACTGCGAACATCAACATGTTTTGACCTCAGCTGAGATGTTTGATGTTTAGTCATAAAAATTGCACTACTATCATCACAAGACAAAGAAAAATCTGATTGCTTCAAACCCAACTCACTGAACAAGAGTTGCAACCATACCATCTATTTTGCTCCTTCAGAAAGAGCTATGTATTATGCTTCCATGGTTGATTGAGCAACTGTATGTTGCAATTTTGACGCCCAACTAATCGCTGCCCCAACAAATGTGAAAGCATAACCAAAAGTAGATTTTCTTTTGTCTAAGTCACTAGCAAAATCAGAATCGGTAAACCCTTGCAAAACTGCCTTGTCCTTTCCAAACCATAAACAAAAATTAGAAGTACCTTTGACATACCTTAAGATATACTTAACTGCCTCCCAATGTGATTTTCCTAGATTGGCCATAAATCTGCTCACCAATTCCATGACATGAGCAATGTTCGGTTGAGTAGACACCATAGCATACATGAGGCTTCCAATTGCAGATTTGTATGGAATTTTATCCATAAACTCCTTATCTTCTTGTGTTTTAGGACACAATTGAGAAGATAACTAAAAAATGAGAGGCTAAAGGTACACAAATAGTCTTAGCATCCGCCGTACCAAATTTGTCCAAGACTTTTTTAATGTAGTCTTGCTAAGATAGTTTGAATTCTCTCTTTTTCCTATCCTGAAAAATAGTCATTCCTAAGATCTTCTTTGCTGCCCTTAAATCTTTCATGGAAAATTCCTTTGCTAAATGAGTCTTAAGTTCACTCACAATCCTCATGCTTGTGCTTGCTACAAGCATATCATCCACATAAAGGAGAATAATGACAAATTTGCCATTAAGAAGCTTCTTGTAATAGATACAAGGATCAAACTCACTGTGAGTAAACTTGTGATCAATCATGAATTTGTCAAATTTAAGATACCAGTGCTGGGAGGCTTGCTTAAGCCCATACAAACTATGTTTCAATCTGCAATAAAGGTGTTCTTGCCCCTTTTTACTGAACCCTTCTGGTTGATGCATAAATAATTCCTCATCAAGGTCGCCATGGAGAAATGTCATCTTCACATCCAAGTGTTCAAGTTCAAGATCCCACACTACAACTAATCCCAATACTGCTCAGATGGTAGTCATTTTAACTACTGGCAAGAAAATTTCTTTGAAGTCAAGGTCTTGCTGCTGAGCATATCCCTTTACAACCAGTCTTGCTCGAAATCATTTGTGACCATCAGCTTCATCTTTTAGTTTATACACCCATTTATTTCTCAATGCCTTTCTGTTAGGTGGAAGTGGCACCAAATCCCATGTCTGATTCCTCACTAGTGCATCCATTTCTTCACACATTGCAGCATGCCAGTTATCATGGTATGCATTTTTACAAGCCTCTTTGTATGTTGCAGGCTTTATTTGATCAGAGATGAGCAAAGAAAGTTTAGCCTCTTCACAAAATAGTAAGTCATAATCAGAAAATTTTACAGGAGGTCGCCTCTATCTAGTTGATTTTCTCAATTGACTCTCTATTTGGTTACTAGAATCATTTATTTTTTGTGATCCCTGTTCAAGCAAGCGAACATCTCTCCCATTTTTAATTTGCCTTGGAGTTTTACTAACCTGTGGATTTTTGTCCACATTTGATGCTGTCAAATTGAGAGAATGAAGGCCTTGCTCTGCCTACGTTCTAAGCATGTGAGGAGAGCTAGGTGTGGTGGCACCATATCCCACTACAGGGGGTTGTTGAATTTGCAGAGTGGGGAGTCGTGGTGGCATCCTCCATGGTCTATGTTGGAGGATGACCCCACGGTGGGACTGCAGAGGATAGTTCTGTAGGCAGGGAATGGATGGGAGTGGGCCTACAAAGGAGTTGGAGCTACTAGGGGGTCGCGGGGAGTCTGCAAGGAGGGCCCGTGAGGTGGGGAGGCAAGGAGGCCAGCAGGGAGCTCACGGGGAGAGGACACTGTGGGAGGAGCATGGGGGAGGCAGCAAGGAGCTCGCGTGGAGAGTGCACAAGCTATAGAAGACTCATGGGGAGAGCTACAATCTGCAAAGTGTGAGGACTGCAGTGGGTGTGCTACACATGAAGACTGTGCAGCATGCCTTGAGAAAAAATTATGTTTTGCAGAGTGTGGTAGAGGTGCAGAGCACTGTGAAGTATGCCCAACCAAAGATGAATAACTTGAGCCAAGATGCTCACCATAAGAGTGATCTTCCAAGTTTCCTCCAACATCAGTGCTATTTTAGGGAGGATTTGCTCTATTTAGCAAACTCCCAAATTCTGGATTAAAAGAAGACCAAACATTTTCATCACTCCCTTCTTCATTCTCTAACTGAGAATTGAATTCAATAGATGTAGATGTCATAGGAGCTCCCACTAAATGAGAGACCGGAGGCAGAGTGCTGGTAGTCGAATTCTGAAATAGAGACACAGGAACAAATTCAGTCTCTGATTTATTTGAATCTTGTAGTACCAGAAAGGAGGTTTCATGAAAGACTACATCTTTGCTATGAACAATCTTTTTGTGAACAGAATCCCATAATTTGAAACCAAACTGCTCTTCTCCATACCCCACAAAGATACATTTCAGCGACTTTGGATCCAATTTTGTTCACTTTTCCTTGGGTATATACGAGAAGTCTTCACATCCAAACACATGAAGATGCGAGTATGAAATCCTCTTCCCTTGCCATTCCTCTTCCGGAATACCCAAATTTAATTTAGATGATGGACTTAGATTAATTAAATATACTGTTGTGTTACATGCTTCTGCCCAAAAATATTTGCCTAAACCTACATTAGACAACATACATCATGCCTTCTCAAGGATTGTCTATTCATCCTCTCGGCTGCACCCTTTTCTTGAGGAATGAAAGGAACAACCTTGATTCTTCTAATCCCATTATCAGCACAAAAATTATCAAATTTATGTGAACAAAATTCCCCATCGTTATTGATTTGTAAGCATTTAATCCTATGCCCAATCTGATTTTCAACTAATGCCTTGAAAATTTTAAATTTTGAAAACACTTCTGATTTCCTAGAAAGCATATAAATCCATACTTTTCTTGTGCAATCATCAAGAAATGTTACAAAATAGTTAGCTCCTCCAATGGAGGTTACCTCGGTTGGTCCAAAAACATCCGAGTGTACAAGCTCCAACAGTGTTGTCTTTGTGTCACGCCCACCTTTCAAAAAACTGACTCTCTTTTGTTTGCCATAGAGGCAATGTTCACAAAAGGCTAAGTCCACAAGCTTGAGGCCTGGTAGCTTATTTCTTGTATGCATAACATGGAGACCTTTCTTGCTAATGTGCCCAAGTCTTTGATGCCAAAGATCTGCTTTGCTGTCCTCAATCACCATTGCAGCTCCCACTTCACCATGAGTCTTAAAAATGTAAAGACTTCCCACTTTATTACCATTTGCAATCAGCATGGTACCATGTGTTACTTTCCATGTATCTGGAAGAAAATTAACATTAGACCTTGACCAAAGAGCTGTCTAACAGATATCAAATTTCGCTTCAATTTTGGGACATGGCGAACATCTTCGAGCAGCCATGTTTTACCACCTTCTAATGGCAGCAATACGTCCCCTTTGCCTATAATTTCACAAGCTTTGTTATCTCCTAAAATAACATTGCCAAAGTGCCCTTCATGGTAGTTGATGAATGCTTCAAGACATGAGGTAGCATGATAAGAGGCACCGGAATCAAGCACCCATGAATCTGGAGTAGTGTCAGTTGTTGAAACGATTAAGACGCTATCATCTTTATCATAAACTGTATTTGCTTTTCTGTCTCACACTCTCTCTTGTGCTCTTTTGAAATTTCTGCACTCCTTTTTCACATGACCCACTTTGCCACAAAACCAACATTCACCATTTCTGTTTCTAGACTTCGATCTCTTTGCTGATTTCGAACGTCTATGGTAGTTATTTTTGCCTCTATTGTGACTTCTACCTCTATTATCGGTGTTGACCACCAATAATGCTTCACCGGATGAAGGTTCATCATTCTTTCTTCTCAAATCCTCGCTGAGAAGAGTAGCTGCTACATCATTAAAAACTAACTTATTTTTACCGAATATAGACATGCTAACTGTTGTTACAACACCATCCCAGCTGTTTGGTAAAGAACATAATAACAAAACAACCTTGCTTTCATCATCTTGTGTCATCCCCACCGAAGTCGCTTGACTAATCAATGTATTGAATTCATTGATGTGGTTTGCCATAGCACAACCTTCCTTCATTTTCAGTTTGTACAAGTGCTTCATAATAAAAACTTTATTTGCAGTCAAAGCCATTTCATACATGGCTGAGAGTCTATCCCATACATCTTTTGTTGTTACATCACCCGTGACATTGAAGAGAACATTATTGGACAGCAAGAGAAAAATTGTCATTCTCGCCTTCTTGTCCAATTTTACAAAATCTTCATCAGCCATCCCAGCTGGTTTCTCTGCTATCCCTTCAAGTGCGATTGAAAGATCTTGCTTTATCAGTAAGGACTCCATCTACACTTTCCATAATCCGAAGCTCTGACCAGAGAACTTCTCTATCTTCGATTCTTCCATGATTCTGGAAATTCAAACACCAAAATCTAAATAGCGATCTAACCTTGCTCTGATACCAATTGTTAGGATGAAGAAATCGAATTGAAAACAGTAGATAAACACAATTAAATATACACAACACAAACAACAAGAACACATAGATTTATCATGGTTCAACAATTGCCTACATCCACACTTGAAGTAAGGGAATCACTATATTATTCACCAATCTGGTTTACATCTACATGGCTGCAATCAGCTCTAGCAATCAACTTCAGAAAATGAATTACAATTATCTCTTAAAGAGCTTCCAGGAAGAATATGAATAGCCAAGAGTTTTGGCGGCAAATAGGGAAGGAGTCAATTGGACTTCAACTTCCAACATACATGATGAATATATTGACTTTAGCCCAAATAGACTAAATCTATAGATGGATGAAGATTAAAAGCATGAGTCAAACCTATCACAAGAATATACTATTTGTCAATAGATTATTATATTATGATATTTCATGAAAACAAATACTAATTAAAAAAAATAATAATATAAATCTTTTAATTTCAGCATTACTATAACCTCAATATTTCCAAACTAAAAAAAAATATCAATCTAACAAAATAAGAATACTAAATTAGAAATTATTGCCACACCAATAACAACTAAAATATTCTATTTATAATAAAGATGCACTACAAATTCTAGAATAATAACTCAAAAATAAATAAATTACCACCAATAACGACTAAAATATTCTATTTATAATAAAGATGTACTACAAATTCTAGAATAATAACTCAAAAATAAATAAAGATGATCTCAATATATATAATTATTTAATCTAAATATGCTATTGTCTAATATAAATTCTGATTATAACATCTAAACGACATAAACATCATAACATATAAATAAACAATTGTTTATTCATTTGGTAATAAAACAAATAAACAACATTATACAATTCGTATTAACAGAGATTTAAAAGACTAAAACTCAGACACTAAATAATAGAAAAACGCCATGGGCCTAAAAGGGTAAAGACAAACCTATCCAGAGCGAAACCATTCCCATATTATTATCTATGTACTGAAGTTTTCAGAAGTTTTCAGGATCAATTCATGATTCCTATGGGTTTAAAAAATATTAGCTCATAAAATATGTAATATCAAATATAGAGTGATTATTACGAGTTTAACACATATCAAGTCATTATTCAGGATCACATGTACCTAATAATAAATAGTATTGAGAGATAATAAACCTGCTCTATTTCATCGTATATACAGTTTGAATCAGGGTCATAAACAAAAGACCTGTCGCCGCCAAAAGAGAGATAGCATACCATGGATTTGAACAATACTCTTTCATAAACTGGGCTAACCACACGTTCCATTTAGTATCGTAATGCTCTTTCAGTTCTATCTTTATGATTTCATATTCATGAATTGGTTCGCGCCCGTTGATCGTTGGAGTTGTACGACGAACCAGGGGATCAACTGTGATACCAATCTGAAGATGGTTGAATATGCTAACTATATCTTGATCACTCCCGAGGAGGCTCTTAATGACTTTAGAATCTCGAAGGGCAGAAACATCTTTATCTGAGTTGATTAAATTATCTAAGAGACGTATATAATATGAAATTACTGTCGGTTCTGGATTCCATGAGCACCTTTGACACTCTTCATAAGCCATGAGGTTCCGCAACAATGTTTCTGTCATGTAATTCACTGTGATTTGAGGAAGTGAAAGCTTACTGTTTACCAACTTTCTCCTTCTAAATCTGACTTGGCCTACTTTGAATATAATACCAGCGTTCTGCAATTCTTCCGCACATGGGGAATACCTTTTATCAACGAGAGATTCAGCAGCATCTGAGGTAAAGTTACTACGATTGGGAGAACAAGCTATTTGCACATAACCAAGTCTACAAGCAATATACGATTCTGAGCTTTCAGGTGTTAACAGATCTAATAGATGATGACATGGATATTTCTCAATATATTCCTTGAGCTTTGATTTTACACCATCATCTTTGAGTTTTGATTTAACAACATCATTAACATCCTCATCTGATAATGACGCATTGAAAGGAAATCCTTTAAACAGTTCAGAGTTACTCAACATTGCAGCTAACTCTGGTTCTGGATGATCAAATTCCAATCGGAGTATTTCGATGAGAACACTGAGAGGAATCTGATTTTCCAGCTTCATAATGTCACTTAATATAACACTATGCATACAGTTCTTGAAATCCTTATTTTGAAAAACAAGGCTAAACCAACCTTGGGGATTCTCATCTTTTGTTCTACTCGCACATCTAAAGAATTCAAGAATAAAGCATGCGTCATATACCATCATGCAGCATAATGTTTCTCCATCGCAGTTTATTTTTTCTTCATAGCACTCTCTGATATCTCTCTCCATGTTTTGTATCCTTTTCATCAGGAAAGCCCCATCTCTCTTGATCCTTGACACCATTCTGCGAACTGCTTCTTGTTTATGTTGGTTCATTGTAGATACTATATCGTTGGAATTATGGTGGTAAGGTCCCAACGATACAGTGGAAGGAAGATAAGCTTCCCGATTCCCAACCATTATGGGGTTAGGCACCCTAAAAATGCACACCCTCCCACCCACTTGCCAGGTATTACATGAAGGATCGAATATGTGATTTGCTTGGACGGGTATACCTGAAGTATCGCTTTGCCATTGGCCTCCACAACTCGATTCACCTATATAAATCTATTTACCTTTGATTATAGAACTACGGCTGTCTAATTGAGCCATATCTTCTCTGCCTTTGTTTGACACGAGTGTTCTTACAAAGGGGTTCAGTAGATCTGTGCAAAGAACATAGCAAGCCTGTGTAAGAGAGGAAAACAAAAAGACATCCTTCAGACTTAGACTCAAGTATATCCCTTCAAAGAAATAACATTCAGAGAAAAGAAAAAACAAACAGAAAATATGGACGGCAAACTATCATCATTGATCATATTCAATGTTTTGGCTTTTCTCAAAGCATGCCTTCCTCTGCTTCTAAACATTTGAATGAAACGTCCGTCTATATTTACCGAGGTGAATAGCATCTTACGTCAATGTTTAAGATTGAGGCTGTAAAATATATAGTTCCAACAAAACAACAAATTTAACCTACTATGATGATCGTAAGTTTCTTTATTAAATCACATTCAATCTACAAGATTTTTAAATCTATCATTCGATTATGTGATTGTAATGCTAAAAATTTATATTTTTAATTTTTTTTCACATTTTAGGTTCTTTTTTAATTGAGTTGGTTTTTATGTAATAGTAAATGTATAAGTAAAAGAAAACAAATAACAAAAGTTTTATTTAATTGTAATTTAGACTCATTTAAATTAAAAGAGGGGTAAAAGTTTATAAAACACAAAGAGAATACAGAGAAAATGGTTAGAAGCAAAGCAAAGAACAAAACATTAAACAACTCTATTTTTAGCAACTAACTGTTACAACATTTGAGACAATTCAAAAGATAATTGTCTCCTATCCACAATATTCTAACCTTCCCTTCGATCAAAAGCCCATTTGACAAGGCAGTCTGCTACTCCATTCCACTCTCTATGAATATGAATAAAACTAACAAATTCCAAAGAACTACACAATCTTAAAATTTGTTGAATAACTAGAGCTAAGTGGCAATTAACATCATCAAACCACTGCTCATTCAAGAGAGTCACCACCACTTGTGAATTAGATTAATAGATCTAATTAGTTTCCAGCCAAGAACACAACCTCTCCATGTGATATAAAGAATGGCCATGTAATTATTTGTATAAAAATCTTTATAAATGGAAAAGATGAACTGGAGAAAGTAAAAAGTATCATGCCCAACACCACCAATACCAACATGACCAGGAATTCCCCCTAGAAGAACCATCAATATTTATCTTCAAAAACCCTTGAGGAGCAGGGTCTCAATGACCCATTGATAGGGAGGATCCTAGTTGCTTGAGTCAGCTTGACTCACTCCAAGGCCCTTTCTCCTAGCCTAGTCCAGGAATGCTCTTTTCTATTCTCCTAATCCACTCTAGGTCCTCACTACCAAGGTTTGTTCCTCTGTTCTCATGAATTCACTTTCGTAAATCCATCAACTCATCAAACACCTTGCAAGGTTGCTCTACCATTAATTAATCCTACAACTTCTCCCAAATTGTTTTCTCCTCATACTAGGATCTTCTCTCCCTTCAATCCCATCTTCCCCTAATCTAAGGCTAATAACCGAGATTCCACTCTACCCTGCAAATGATTTCCTCTTGGTCACTGATACCTAGCTAGGCTATCATCAAGCTTCCCTAGGGTTAGTCTGCTGAAACGAGCGATGCCATTCTCTGGTCATATACAAATGGAAGTCTATTATACATGACTGGCTCTTCTTAACAGCCTCCAATGGTCATGTGGATCCCATGATGGAGTCTCAAGACAAAGCCATATTTGCAACTACTTGTCACCAACAGAAAAACAGAAAAAAAAATAAAAAATAACAACCCTATTTACAAAGTTGAGCTTGGCACGAACACAGAATTGAAACTCACAAAATATAGAAAATAAACATCTAGAATATTTGCATTATCACTTGAAGATTTAAGCCATGTTAGCAACAAAAATGAAACCAAAAAATGATCTCCCAAACTGTTATTCACAAAACAAATCTCTCCTTGTGGAACACTTCCGACAATTCGAATCCAACCTATTACAGAATTCCCATTGGGTCTTATATATCCTCTAGACATGTCATGAATCATCCCTGAACGGACAAGATGCACACTTGACACAATTGGTTTTCTATGGTAAACTCCCTTGGGTCATCGAGTTAGCACCACAATTCTTATCCTGACATCCGATGGTGATTTACAACTCACTTGTTTTCCCTATCGAGTAATCAGAGTAGCCTCAAAACACTTACTCCAATGTCCGATGATATTTCACACATTGCGCACATCCACATTGGGTTCCATCGGGTCATCAGGTTACCAACTAGACATTCTTGCCGATGGCCAATGGTGCACTCCCAACAAAAAGATACCTTATTGGGTTGTGGGTATAGCTCCAAACATTGTTATGCCAATAGTCGAGTGCGGGCTCCAAATGGCCTTCCTTCCCATCTGGTTATTGACGTAGCTGCTACCATGCTATACCGATAGCCAATGGTGCGCTCCAAACCATAAGCTTTCCTATTGGGTTATCGGGGTGGGTAGAAACAACTACCTCCGATAATCGATAGCTCCTCTTTGACTCACTCGACTTCATTGGGTGATCGGGGTAGGTAGAAAATACTCCCACCGATACTCGATGGCTCTACTTTTGTCATAGTGTGTACTCATCAGGCATCAGGGAAGGGTAAAACTGGTTGTTCCGTTACCCAATAGTCATGCTCCACTTGCTGGCAGTCTCATCGGTGTAAGTCTTGCCAAAATATGAAATTTTACAAAAAGAAGACAAAATGAACTCCAAGCTTTCTACAAACAACCAAATGGACTAGAACTAGTCCTTATGCCAAAATTGCCAAAATTTCAAAGGGTATTTGCTGACCCTTAGGTGCTCCTACACCATACTCCCCACACAAAAAATAAAGTCCCCCTTGGGATGGTAAGGCAACATCTATGCCCAGGTAGTTGAAATCGGATTCTGCAACCCAAGTGGCTTTAGCTTCAGGTAAGTGTCACCACTTAACTAAGTGTTCCATTTACACACCATGTCTTGTTTGCCACTTCACCCTGGAATCTAAAATCTGCTCCGCCTGTGGTTTAGAAACTGGTGGTACTGGAATATCACTAAGAGTAGTCTCCCCTTCTAGATTCATTCCATCTGTCATTGCTATGGGACCCTTAAACTGAACCAAATCTTGGACATTAAACACAAGGGATAATGCCAAATCTACAGGTAAGTCCACCTTATAGGCATTTGAGCCATACTTAGCCAAAGTCTTGCAAGGAGCTATCCTCCTCATCTGAAGCTTACTAGGTACTCCCTTCTACAATCTTGCCTTGTTTAGGTGTACCATGACCATATCACCAACTGCAAACTGAATGTCCTTTCTCCTTTCATCAACTTTAGCCTTAATCCTCTGCATAGCATCAATCAATGTTTTCTACACTTGTTCATGCACCTCTTTCATAGACTGAGTGAAATCCTCTTCATGTCCACTTCTTCCTTCCAAGCTTCCTAAATCTTGAAGTACACAAACACTGTGTGGGTGGAGTCCATAAACAATCTCAAAAGGACTCTTACTTGTAGTTTTGTTGATGCTGTCATTATAGGAGAATTTTGCCTGTGGTAGCACTTGATCCCACATTTATCCATATTCTTTCATCAAGCATCTCAAAAGATTACCCAATACTCGGTTAATGACCTTAATTTGACCATCTATCTACCGATGATAAGCAGAACTAAAAGAAAGATTAGTGCCTAGTCTTGTCCATAGAGTTTTCCAAAAGTGTTCCATGAACTTCACATCCTTGTCTGAAACTATACTGAGAGGGAACCCATAAATTCTGACCACCTCTTTGAAAAATAAATGTGCAATATAACTAACATCATGTGTAGCCTTACATGGAACAAAATGACTCATTTTACTAAACTGGTCAACAATGACAAAAATACTATCCAGGCTAGCCTTGGTTTATGGTAATCCCACAATGAAATCCATACTGATGCACTCCCATGGTCTTTTAGGAATTGGTAAAGGCTGGTATAGTCCAGCATTTGAACTGGTACCCTTGGCTCTCTGACACACAATACAATTCTCAACATACTTCCTGACATCCTTTTACATTTTTGGCCAATAATAAAATATTTACACCAACTCAAGTGTCTTATTCAGACCAAAATGTCCACTAAGACTTCCATTATGTTTTTCCTGTATGATATTTTCCCTCATAGATCCCCTTGGCACACAAACTAGCATCCTTTAAATAAAAGACCACTCTGCAATGTATAATCTACATACTGGCTATTGAAATGATTATTAAACTTGCTGCATACCTTGTATACCTCAGAAAAATATTCATCTTCCTTGTAAAGTTCCTTGAAACTCTCCACACCTATGCTTTGCAAAGTCACTTCTTGGACAATAAGAAGTCTTTTGCTTAAGACATCTGCTACCTTGTTCAACTGTCCCTTTTTGTGCTTGATAGTGAAAGTGTATGCTTGCAAATATTCTATCCATTTGATGTGTCTATTGCTCAACTTTTCTTGAGAATTGATAAAACTCAAGCCTTGGTTATCTATAAACACTACAAATTCTTTGGGCAAAAGATAGTGCCTCCACTTCCTAAGAGCTTGTACTAAGGCATAAAATTCTAAGTCATAGGATGAGTATTTCTGCTTGGCTTCATACATTTTCTCACTATAGAATGCTACTAGTCTTCCCGCTTGGTTCAAAATAGCTCCTACTGCTATATGAATACATCACATTCTAGGGTAAACAACTTATCAAAGCTTCGTATAACTAGGATGGGTTGGATAGCTATCCACTTCTTGAGCAATTCAAACCCTTGGTCGACTTCTTTAGTCCACCTAAGCTTAGTTTTCAACCCACCCTTAATTGTATCAAGAACAGAAGCACAAATTTCACCAAAACCTCAAATGAACTTTCTATAAAATTGGGCAAGCCCATGGAAACTTCTTACCTCAGTAGCAATTTTTGGTGTAGGCCAACTCTTTATTGCTTCCACCTTGCTAGGATCCATTTTCAAAGTTCCTTGTGACACTACAAAACCCAGGTAAATGAGTTTGTGCTTCATGAATTTACATTTTTCAAGCTTGATTGCCTGTTGTTCCTCATGCAGTTTCCTTAATACAATCTGCAAGTGTTCAAGATGTTCTTCCTCTGTTTTACTAAATATGATAATATCATCCAAGTATACCACTACAAATATACCCCTGTAGTCCTTCAACACTTCATTCATCGGTCTCACGAAGGTGCTAGGGGCGTTAGTAATCCTAAATGACATAGCTAACCACTCATATAAACCCTCTGTAGTCTTAAAAGTTGTTTTCCATTCATCCCCTTCTTTAATCCGGATCTGGTGATATCCACTCTTTAAATCCAACTTAGTAAAATGCTTTGCTTGTCCATGACAATCCATTAAATGCTCAATTCTAGGGATAGGAAATCTATATCTTATGGTGATCCTTTTTATCGCCCTAGAGTCAGTACATACTCTCCATTTACCTCCTTTCTTGGTTGCCAACACCACGAGTACAACACAGGGACTTATACTTTTTCTGATTAGACCTTGGTCAAGCAACTCTTGTACTTGTCTTTCTATTTCCTTGTTTTGATCAGGCGTCATCTTATATGCAGCCTTGTTAGGTAGTGATGTTCCAGGTATAAAGTCTATCTAGTGACTTACCATTCTAGGAGGAGGTAGTCTTGCAGGTGTTCCATCACTCACAATGTTCTTGAACTGTTCTAACAACTGTTGAACCTCTTTAGGTAAACTTTCTTTCTTAGTCTTCTCTTCTTGAATAAGTTTCACTAAGAGAGCATAATGTTCTCCATCTCCTTTCTTGAGATCTTCCAAAAATTCTTTTCCTCCAGCCAACAACACACTAGGACTACTAGTCTTGGTTCCTTCATCCTCTATCAAAGATTGAATCTTGTACGTCACCCCTTCCTTTGTGAATGCATAAGAGTTCTTTTCTTCGTCATGGATAGCTTTTTTGTCAAATTGCCAGGGTCTTCCTAACAACAAATGACAAGCATCCATGGGTAGAACATCACATAGGATTCTATCAGAGTACTTCCCAATTGCATACTCAACCCATACTTGTTCATTTACTAACACATATTGCCCTTTATTCAAGCATGTGACCTTATAAGGATGACTATGTGATATTCTAGTCAACCCTGGTTTACTTAATGCTTCTTCAGAACTGATATTGTCAGTGGATCCTGAGTCAATGGTCACCTTACAGACCTTACCAAGTATCTTACACTTTATTCTGAAAAGAGATGTCCTTTGTTTTGGTTCTTCTTTAACCGACTCCCTGATTAGTACCCTTCTAATCATCATATTATCACCAGTCTCTAGGTCAAGGTCTACTTCAGGAGACTTCACACTACTGGAATCCCCTTGTGCATAATTAATTATTTCTCTGAATGTGATGAAGTAGTCTTCTCTGGATACCTATAGGTAGGATGACCAAAATTACTACAATGGTAACACTTCATGTTTACAAAGTATGAACCTCTGCCAAAACTTCAAGATCTACCTCTCGTATTGTTGTTATTACCTCTTCCACTGGATTCATTGGACTGCTCAGTCAGTTTTGACTCTCCTTGCAATCTTGTTTCACTTCCTCTGCCTCCATAGTTTCCTCTAAAACCTCTTGAATCTCAGCCTCTACCTTTGCCTCTACTAGTGCCTTCATGTTTCTTCTTGTTCTTTTCATCTACCTTCAAGGCCAACTGATAACATTTGTGAATGGTATTTGGACTCAACAAACTTAGTTCTTCATGTATGTTCCATCTCAAGCCATTAAGATATCTTTCTACTCTGATTTTTTCATCCTCCTTCACTTTTGACCTTAGACACAACTTCTAGAACTCTTCAATGTAGGTACTTACATCTAACTCCTTTTGCCTTAGGTTTTGTCTTTTCCTATGCAACTGCACTTCATAATCCTCAAGAAGATAAGTCTCTCTGATTTTGCTTACCATCCCTTTCCAATTAGAGATGGGGACCTTACCTTCTCTTTCTCTCTCATTTTGTATAAACTTCCACCAAATAACAGTAACACCTCTCATTCCTGACTTAGCCACCTTAACCTTCTGGGCCTCAGTCACACCTTCACACTCAAAGTGGTTTTCCATTCCTTCTATCCATTCCATTACCGACTCTGCTTCCATCTTGCCACTAAATAGTGGTACTCTGTCCAAATATGTTCTAGTCATTGCCTTCAAATCTTTCAAGAATGGTTCTTGATCAACAACCAAGTCTAGGGCAAGGACTTCATCCTCTATTGCCAACATTTTACCCTTCTCATCTATCTACCCACTCACTTCTGCTATCTTGACTTCCACCACACCAAGTTTATGCTCCAATTGCTCCAACCTTTCCTTGAGCAATCGGTTTTCATTTCTTGGTCAGTGACCTGCTTAGCCAATGCATTGGTCACCATCTTTACTCCTTCTTTTGAGACTAGATCAGCCTTAAACTTTTTCAACCCAAATCTTTAACTTACTCTGATACCAATATGATAGGGAGGATCCTAGTTGCTTGAGTCAACTTGAATCACTCCAAGGCCTTTTCTCCAACCTTGTCTGAGAATTCTCTTTTCTATTCCCCTAATCCACTCTAGGTCCTCACTACCAAGGTTTGTTCCTCTGTTCTCATGAATTCACTTTTGTAAATCCATCAACTCATCAAAAACCTTGCAGGGTTGCTCTACCTTTAATTAATCCTACAACTTCTCCCAAGTTGTTTTCTCCTCATACTAGGATCTTCTCTCCCTTCAATCCCATCTTCCCCTGATTTGAGGCTAATAACCTAGATTCAAATCTACCCTACAAATGATTTCCTCTTGGTCACTGATACCTAGTCAAGCTATCATCAAGCTTGCCTAGGGCCAGTTTGTTGAAACAGTAGATGCCATTCCCTGGTCATCTACAAATGCAACTCTATTATACATGACTTGCTCTTCTTGACAGCCTCCAATGGTCGTGTGGATCCCATGATGGAGTCTCAAGATAGATCCATATTTGCAACTACTTGTCACCAACAGAAAAATAAAAAACAAAACAACCCTATTTACAGAGCCGAGCTTGGCACGAACACAAAATTGGAACTCACAAAATATAGAAAAGAAACATCTAGAATATCTACATTATCACTTGAAGATTTAAGCCATGTTAGCAATAGAAATGAAACTAGAAAATGATCTCCCAAATTGTTATTCACAAAACAAATATGTCCTTGTGGAACACTTCTGACAATACCAATCCAACCTATCCAACCTATCCAATTTTTCCAATGTATTATAGAATTCCCATTGGGTCTTATAAATCCTCTC